>NC_142932.1:4208812-4213812 GCF_046866305.1 Octopus bimaculoides | reverse complement strand
GAACTTGTCCTCCTACTTAACTGCTTCGCGGGTGAATTTTACCAGCAGAAAGGAGGAGGGGAGGAGAGTTGAGTCCATGTGACGCAAAGGAACGAAGAGAGAAGATTAATCTCTGTTCACGGCGAAGACGGGAGTCCAGATTGCCCCACAGTCCCTATACACCCCATCCCATCCCACCCCACCGCACCTTTGCCTCCCCGACTCTCGCTTCCCCTACTCTAGCCTCCCCCACACCCTAGCACCACCACACCACCACACCAAACACCACCACACTACACACCACCACACTACACACCACCACACTACCATACCACACCACACCAGACCACATCACCCCACCCCGCACACATTAGCACTGACCACTTCTCAGCACCCACTCCATCATCTATACACCTACACATGCACATACGCAGACGTCAAGGTCACCAGCCTCCTTCCACACGCACATACACGCTCTCACATACATACACACGCGCACCTTCGTTTTGGGATCACCACTACTTTATTATCTCCTCTTCTTCCTAGCTCTCCTGTGTGACCCCTTTGTCCGGCATTCCCCATGATAGATCGCTAGCTACTAAACCTTTTTTTATTTTCTCTCCCTGTTTATTTCTGTGTTCCTTTCTGTCGAAGAGCGTAGGCTCGAAACGTAAAAGACTTTCTCACTTCCTGAGCGTTAAACTAATACATATGTTTGTTGTTTACACACCCGTCTTCGTCTTTTGCCTTTTCGTAAATTCTCACTATATATATTTATGTATGTATGTATGTATGTATGTATGTATGTATGCTTTTGACGGCGGGGTCACCAATTGTAACGGATTTTGTCGGCGGGGTGACCAATTGTAAGATGTGTTACGTCGAAGAAGAGAAAGATGATGTGAACGTCGTTGTGTTGGACTTCAAGGAATAAGGACAGTGGTCGAAGTTGTAGGTAGCATATATGTTATTTACCGTTACTTGATATGTATAACCAAACCACGGTGGACAGGCGTGCACAAACTAATCGAAAGTTAGTTTTTCCTTGTATGAGAGTGTGCATGTTCGCGTTGTCATAGCAGCAGGAAAGAGACAGAGTGATGTTTGTTAGAATGGCACTAGTGAAAGTGAGACAGGAGAGGGAAGTTGTATGGTGAAATATCCTAGCGGCCGATTGCTTTCTCTCTCTCTCTAGCCGTCTTCCTCTCGTGGTCTGCTTAGAACTGCTTGTATTTATAAGTATGCAGACCAGCTAGAAAAAGAGGTATACCGCTCTAACAATGGCTAAATTAATGTAGGTCACTCATCATCTATTTCAACTTTTCATGGCATAGAAAAGGTTAAGAGTCAAGTGGAAAACACATAGGTCTGCCTTCCTATTTTGACAGAACAATAGACCGTGTGGCTAGGGGGAATAGGACCAAACAAGGTCTCTACATATGTATATGATCCACCTAGTTTTCGTCTACATAGTTCCACTCACAAGGCAATCAATTTTACCTTTCATACCTCCAGGGTCGATGAAATGAAGTACCAGCCGAGTAGAAGGTTCGACTTGTTCTCCTGTGCCTGTATTAGAAACAATTATTAGAAACACGGTAGATGATCAGAATTGGTAATGCTGAAGATTTATGACGTATTAATCCTGTTTATTTAATCCTGTTTATTTCCCTGTTGAATTCAAATTCATCAGAGCTCAGACATGCCTTTCATCCCTCTGCTTTCGATAAACTTGACTCTGTGGTTAAGAAGCTCGCTTTGCAACCACGTGTTTTCGAGTTCAGTCTCACTACGTGGCACCTTGGTCAAGTGTCTTCTAATATAGCCTTAGACCGACCAATACCTTGGAATTGAATTTAGTAGATAGAAAACTGTGTGAAAGATGTTTTTCAAATAAATGTGTATGTGTCTTTGTGTTTTCCCCACGCCCTTATCATTGGGCAATCCCGTTATTTAACGGTTCTCAACAAAAGAGACGGTTAGAATAAGTACAAAACTAAAGAAAGATAGATTTTGGGGTCGATTTGTTCGCCTCGGCTCTTCAAGGCAGTGCCCCAACATGAATGCAGTATAATGACTGAAACGAGTGAAATATAAAAGATATATTGTGATGAAATCTGGTTTCCGTATAACTGGAACTGATGAAAGGCAGATATTTACCACGACTGATGTCTTGGAGTATCTGTTCCAGTTCTTTGTGTTCTGACAGTAACATTTGTGACGTAAAGTATGTGAATATAGCAAGAATATTGCGCAGAGAAAAGATGGAAAAAGAGTACAAAAGGATGCATTATGAGACGTTGAGGAAATCCGCATTCTCCCCGTCTGTCCATCTTCTCCGCCCACTACTCATTGAAGGGACGTGAGAGTTGTGTCTTTAGTCACCTCCTCCACGGGTCCTATCAGAAGTAGCCTTCATTATACTTTCCAGCCGGATTCCCTAGCGTGACCTGAATGGGTTTGCTGTTGAGTGCTGCAAGACAGGCGTGAGAATAAGTGTTGTGAAGACTGAAACATTAGCTCGCTCAAGAAAGTCTTTCCAATGCTCTCAGCATGCTAGTAGAACATCTCTGAGGCAAGTTGGGAATTTTAAAGTATACCAGAGTCGCAGTCACGAGTGATGGGAAACAGGAGTCTGAATTGGATACTAGACTTGCAGGTCCTGGTTCAGAAATGTGCCAACTCCATCAATGGATCCTCAGAAAAAGAAAAATTGTTATAAAAAATGCCAAACTGGCTATCTTCAATTCGGTTTTGCTGCCTATCCTCAGTTATAGCCAAGGATGTTGTGCAATGACAGAAAGTGTGCAGTCAAAATAAAATTAAAGTGATAGTAAGAAACTGTCAATGAAAATATTTGTTCGATTCAAGCGGCGATCTGGCAGAATCGTTAAGCACGCCAGGCAAAATGCTTAGCAACATGCTGTCTGTCTTTTCGTTCTGAGCTCAAATTCCACCAAGGTCGGTTTTGCCTTTCATCCTTTCGTGGTCGATAAAATAAGTAATAGTTGAACACTGGGGTCGATTTAATCGACTTAGCCTCTCTCCCAAACCTGCTGGCCTAATGACTGCGATGGCACTATTGTCTAGTTGTATAAACTATTGCCTTTCTTTGAAACAATATCTACAGTACTTAGAGAGAGAGAGAGAGACAGACAGACAGACAGACAGACAGACAGACAGACAGAGACAGACAGACAGACAGAGACGTTTCATAGAAAGCTGTTGGCTTTCCATGGAAAAACACCTTGCTCCGGTCTGCCCCTCAGAAAGGCAAATTCATGAATTCGAGAGGTAATCAGAAGTTATTGAAGATCCAGTGGCATTCTTTGAAAAATTATAATTGATTCGAGGCCAGAGGACTAGATTTCGTCATGATATAAAAAGACAAAGAGAAACAGAAAACTTAGAAAAACCATAGGTTTTTTTCTGTAACAAAAGGCGACTGGGTTGAAGCAAAAGAAGCAAAAATTATAATAAAGATATTTGGAGCTGGAGTAGAGAGCTAAGAAAGCTTTACGTGAGCCATTAAACGTTATTACAATTGTCATATGAAAGTTAGAAACAACACCGAAACGGTTTTTACAAGAGTAAAAGACACTTAGATAGAGCGCAGACACGGAGTGGCAAAAATAAAAACGAAACAACTGTCATATTCTATTCTATATGAATCCTTCAAAAGAAGATTTATCATCAAATATAAAAAAAAGCAAAACAACATTACACATAAAAATAGAACAGTAAAATAAAGATAACACAAGAAATATATAATGGCCAAAAACCAAACGATAAAAAGGCAAACATTAACGCTAGAAACATTGAGAACGTAAATGATAAAGACAGGCTTTTAAGCAAACAAAACATAAATATTATACAGCAAAACGCCAGGAAATCAAGCCAGAGAATAACGACGGAATACGGACCATCAAAAGCTGTAGCAATACTACTCAGCGAATTCTAAAGATGAAGATTTTACATATGAAAATAGTCTGAATGTGTAAATAGCTAAAGAAATAAAATCGATAGATCTTCCTTTGGACCAACGAAAGGTAAAAATTGAAGATGTGTGTAAATGTGCGCGTGTGAGTGTGTATGAGTGTGTGTGCGTAGTGGTAAAGATGAAACGAATATTTATGTATGTATGTATACATCCGGGATCTTTCTCATTTGGCGGGCACCATTTTTTATTTGTTTTATTTTGTGTGTTTTCTACCGAAACACTTTAAAACTTCGTATACTTGTATATTTTGTCTTATAGAACATAGAAAACTTTTTATATTCGAAGTTATTTCATGTTAAAAGTTGTCGTATTTCGGTAATTTCAACCAATCACTGACGTCTATTGAGGTTAAAACAATTACTGCTATGGATTGTCAACAAAACGTTGTGCGGTGTAATGGGATCTTTTCCCTTGAATAAAATTAGTGCCGTTTTTTGTCAACAACAACTACCGGCAGTACTGTTATTTATGACATCGTTCGTGCGTTTATACTGGTTTTAGCTTTAGGATTTTAGGGTTACGGTTAGGGTTTTAGAGTTAGGGTTAGGGTTATGATTATTTTTGCCAAATTTGGTGAAAATCTGTTCAATACACCGCCACAAATTTTTCACCAAATTTGGCAAAAATACTCATAACCCTAACCCTAGCCCTAACCCTAACCCTAACCCTAACCCTAACCCTAAAACCCTAAAGCTAAAACCAGTACAAACGCACGAACGATGTCATAATAACAGTACTGCCGATAGTTGTTGTTGACAAACAACGGCACTAATTTTATTCAAGGGAAAAGTTCCCATTACACCGCCACAACGTGTTGTTGACAAACCACAGCAGTAATTGTTTTCACCTCAATAGACGTCAGTGATTGGTTGAAATTACCGAAATACGACTATTTTAACACAAAATAACTTTAAAAAGATAAAATTTTCTCAATAACACTAAAAGAAAAAGATGTTTTATATGACACATTGTACCAGTGTCCCAAGTTTGAAAGTGTTTCGTTAAAAAAACAAGTGGCGCC
>NC_142932.1:4201312-4203812 GCF_046866305.1 Octopus bimaculoides | reverse complement strand
TTCGAATTTCCCCGATAATGTTGTTCTGTGAATTGCCTTTAGTCCCTGTTCCACTAAATCGTGTGTTTCTTTGTTTTGCTTCTTACCATTTAATAAATCTCTGTACCATCTGCAGAGACTTTTTACTGGTTGTTCTTTCACCGTTGGTCTATCTTCACCTCCTATCCTGAATTTCACTTCTTTTTGGACTCTTCATGAAAGCCACGCTTCGAGAGTTTTGGGCTTTGAATTTCATCCTCATCCATCCTATTAGTTCGTCCAACCGCTCTAACGTTCCATCTGCTACTTCTCTACTTTCTGATAATACAGTAACGTCGTCCATATAAGCCCTTAATGGTGTCTTTGTAACAGATTTCTCACAGTTTGTTGATCTTAGTAACATCTCCATGACTAGCACAAATAAGATTACTGGTATCGTGCATCCAGCTGCAATACCTACTTCAAACTGTTGCCACTCCGTTGAGAAATTTCCTGCTGTAAATCTCATCCTCAGTTTATCGTAGTAACACATGAGCATTCGTTGAATATCTTCTGAAATCCAAAAGAAGTCCATAGCTACTTGAACTAGTGCGTGTGGAACAGATCCATATGCACTGGCAAGATCTAGCCATACAATGTACAGGTTTTTTCTCAGTTGTTTTGCACAGTTGATAGCTTCCCAGATGGCAAATGCATGTTCTATGCATCCGGGGATTCCAGGGATCCCTGGCTTCTGGATTGCTTCATTAACATATCCGTTATACTGTACGAATCTTATGATTCGCTTGGCGATAATTCCAAACATGATCTTCCCATCGATATTTAGCAGTGAAATGAGTCTGAATTGTCCTAGTGTTTTTGCCCCCCTCTCTTTAGGTAAATAAATACCTTCAGCTATACGCCATCGCTCTACTACGTCTTTCTTCTTCAACATTTCTCTTATCAATGTAAATGGTTGTAAACGCAATTTCGGGCAATACTTATAAACCTTGTAGCTAACTCCATCGTTCTCTGGTAAAAATTTTGCTCTTGCTTTTCTAATGAACTCATCACTTTCTTTCCGTCTAATGTCACTTAAACCGAATGGTACCCTTGGTTCAGGTGGTTTCTTCAGCCTGAGCATTTCTGGGAGTAATTTATTTCTATCAGCGTCTCTGTATGTCCCATGAAGATAGTGTTCGAGCTCTATTTTAGTGCCATCTAATCTTCTACTCTTACTTTCAGTAAACAAACGTTTAACATATTGATATGGGTTGTTTACAAAACTACGATAGTTCTTTTCTCTCTCCTTTCTTCTGTTCTTCCTTCTTTCCTTTCTTAGTTGTTCTCGATGCTTCTTTTTTTATCTCTTCATATAGTTTTGTTTTAACCCTTCTCATTCCTCTTCTTTTGCATCCCTTCATCTGGTTCTGAGTTTTCTGTTCTCTTCTCGTATCTTTGCGATCCATCTTTTTCTCCTCGATGTTTCCTCCGTTGCCGATGATTCTCCATTCCCTGTTGTTTCAAGTCCAAATCTTTTCTCTACTTCCAGAGAGATTATATTAGCCAAGTTTTCGAGCTTTTGTTCGTCGTCCCTTTTGAATTTGGTGGTTATCTTGCTACCTCGTTGTCGAATTTCTTATAGCTCGCTGCATCATTTGCCTTCGGCCACTTAATCTTTGGCTTCTTCACGCCTAGCTCTTTTCTTGGCTTTTCCGATTCAATTAGGGAATGACTCTCGCTATGGTTTCTTTCCAGGAGGTTCTGGCCACACGCCTTCTGGTCTTTCAGCCCGCGCTGTTGAATCACTTTCTTCTGATACACTTTCCCTTGGTGAATTCCAAGCCCGATGTAACTAGAAAACACCTTTCCACAGTAGCTGAATTCTTCATCTACTTTTCTTTTACCGCTTCTTTTCTCGTTGTCCATTTCCGGTCCGGGTCCATTCCTTTTTAGCGTATCGCTAAATCATCCAATAATTTGGATGACGAAAACATAAATACTAATGGCAAAGCGGGTCCAGGAAAAGTCGAACAATCGAGCGGGGTTAACTGATGAGGCAACAGAAATTGCCGAAACTGACGTCGGTATTAAGAA
Source organism: Octopus bimaculoides (assembly GCF_046866305.1). NCBI lineage: Eukaryota > Metazoa > Mollusca > Cephalopoda > Octopoda > Octopodidae > Octopus > Octopus bimaculoides. The sequence continues at coordinate 4,201,757 of NC_142932.1, read as the reverse complement.
TATTCGATCGGCATTTTTCGGACAATTATGGTCCCTGTTAGGGTATGTTTTCAGTCATGCGCATTAGAGCATTAGAGCGCTTAAGCTTTTATTTCTAGCAAAGTAAGTGTTTTCTAACACCCTATTCACATTTAGTAACAATTATATAATTCTCCTTTTTGGTGAAACTGCTGTTTATATTCTTTTATTCTTTTACTTGTTTTAATCATTTGACTGCGGTCATGCTGGAGCACCACTTTTAGTCGAAGAAATCGACCCCAGGACTTATTTTTTGTAAGCCTAGTACTTTTTCTAGCGTTCTCTTTTGCCGAACTGCTCAGTTACTGGGATGTAAACACACCAAGATTGGTTGTCAAGCGATGGTGGGGGGACAAACACAGACACAAATAGCAAACACACACATACATACATACACACACACACACACACACACACACACACACAT
>NC_142932.1:4181312-4198812 GCF_046866305.1 Octopus bimaculoides | reverse complement strand
CTATGGTATATACATGTGTGTGTGTGTAAGTGTGTGAGTGTGTGTGTATGCGCGCACACGTGGTATATGCGTAGATATGATAGTCACTACCGCAGCTCCACGTGTCCAACCATATATATGTGTGCGTGTGCGTGTGTGGAGAGAGAGAGAGAGAGAAGGAGAGAGAGAAGGAGAGAGAGGGAGAGAGAGGGGAAGAGAAAGAGAGAGGGGGAGAGAAAGAGAGACAGAGAAAGAGATAGAGAGAAAAAAGAAAGTGATAGAGAAAGAATGAGAGAGAGAGACAGAGAAAGTTGAATAGCGTCTTTATTTTTTTTTGTAGTTTTCTGCTCTCTGTGTTCAAATCCTTGTAACCACCAATAAACAATTTTAGTATTGATAAATATTCATAAATGTCAAATGATTGACGCAGCTGGTCAACAGTGTTATTGTTGTTTATTCCCAGTTCGATCCTGATTGAGTAGTATTAGTATTAGTAGTAGTAGTAGTAGTAGTAGTAGTAGTAGTAGTAGTATGAAACATGCGCTGAATCAGTGCGTCGCAGCATAAACCATTTGTTGGTGATTTCCCCTCCTCTTGGCGGGTGGCACATCTGCACCACTCAGGCAACAATTTTCCAACCCATAGGTCTGTTTGGGTAGTCGTTGCTAGTGAGGATTTTAGTCGCCTTTTACAAAACGCAGAGGAAACTTTGGTATGTCGATCATACATACATATATATATATATATACATATATATAGGCATGTATCTATATATATATATATATATATATAAAGTGTAGGTGGCATACGAGTAGGTATATATTTATAAAAAAGAAGTTTGAAAACTCCACTATATCAGATAAATTTTTATTTTAATTTTCTCGGAGATATTTTACATGTTTCGGTTCTTCTTGAAAAGAATGAACCTTATCAAAAATGTATATCTTTGATGAGGTTCATTTTTTCAAGAAGCACCGAAACATGTAAAATATCTCTGAGAAAATTGAAATTAAAATTTATCTGATATAGTGGAGTTTTCAAACTTCTTTTTTATAAATATATATAAACATATGAGTGTAAGAAAGAGCCCCTACGGACAAAAGCCCCTCGACCAAAATCGCCATAGTTAAAGTGTGAAAGTGGACAAAGACCCCACGGTTATATTTTTCGATTATTTTTACTTGTTAGTTATTAGACTGCGGCCATGCTGGGACACCACCTTGAAAGATTTTTAGTCGAATGTATCGACTTCAGAATTTGCTTTAAATGATTTTCAACCAGCGCATGAAGTTAAGCCTAGAAGGTATCTCCACATGCTAGAAATAACAGCCAAATCTCTTTAAATTTTTTATAACCCTCTCAGGTTTTTTTTATTTTCTAAAAGTCTTTTTACTTCTTTCAGTCATTGGACTGCCGCCATACTGGGGCACCAGCTTGAAGAATTTGGGTCGCAGAAAAATCAGCATTTTAAAATACATATTTAAAGTCTTTTGTTTTCTTCTCTCAGCACTTACAGATTAATGAGAATAAGTTGACCTTTTGAACTTTCTCCGGCTGTTGAAGGTCTAACAGAAGGCTAGTCATTCAAACGTACTTCTTATCGTTTACCTAAATAGGGAGATGGGTGTTTCTCCATAAAAATGACAAATTCTGGTTTTTGTGAAAAAAAAGACATGTCAGAGACATGTGTAATATTTACTTTCATTTAATGTTTGTTATTAAAATGTACTTCTTATCGTTTTTATGTTTTTACACATTTCTTGAAGTAGATGTTTTCACTTTTGTTAAAATTCAGACAATTTGTACATTGAGTAGTAAAGAGTCTTGTGCTCTGTTATTCTATTATTGCTGTTACGGTTGATTTATTTTCATTCTCAAACTTCAAAATTATTCTAAAAACGAGGAAAAGAATTGAAACACACGGAAATTACTACTGTGAGGGAGATAGATGTTTTGACACCGTTTTCTGATTGAATATATTGTGTTTACTTAAAAATTGGAATTTTGGAAAATAATTTGGGTTTTTTTTTTACAATCGCGATTTCCGTTTTTGTTTACGTGAAATTATAAAACAAAGAGTCATTGTAAGGCTTGGTTGTTATTTCTAACGTGTGGAGAGACCTTCTAGGCTTAACTTTATGTGCTGGTTGAAAATCACCTAAAACAGATTCTTCAAAGCAGTGCCCCAGCATGGCCGCAGTCCAGTGACTGAAACAAGTAAAATGATTCTTAGAAAATAAAAAAAAATGAAGAATAACCAAAAAATATAACCGAGGTGGAGTTAGAAAAAAAATTCAAGAGATTTGGCTGTTATTTCTAGCATTGGAGAGACCTTCTAGGCTTAACTTCATGCGCTGGTTGAAAATCATCTAAAAAAATTCTGGGGTTGATACTCTTGACTAAACCACAGAAATGGTTTTTATCAAACTTAAAACAAAATTCTGGGTTCTATACAGCCATCTAAAAATTCTTCAAGGTGTTGCCCCAGCATGGCCAGCTGCAGTCTAATAACTGCAACAAGTAAAACAAAAATTCTGTTGAACTGGTCTTTCAGATTTACTATCTCTGTTTCGGTGTCTAGGCAGCATATATCTAAACAGCTGTAATGCATGGATACTGTTTTGTATTCGTTGGAGTTAATTCATGTTTGTTTTACTGGTTTAGTTCGGAGGATGGTCTGTGCAGGCCTTCCTGCATCGGTGAGATTATAATACATTGTGAAGCCATTAGAGACACAGGCAGGATTAGCGTAATCTACTGTGGATTTCATGTTTTGTTTGTACAACGATAGCTGTTTCATTCTGTTGACGTACCTTTGAGGGTCCTAAGTATTATTTGCGAATAGTTCTGTTATCTTTACCAATGTCCAGTGAGCTGTGAATTTTGTGCAGGCGCTATATACAAGGCGTTTGGATTAAATTTGCTAGTTTGCAGAAGAAACAAAATATCCAATCCAAAAATAAAAATATTTCAAAAAATCAAAAAATGTCAACTAGATTACGGTTGGGAAATAAGCAGTTTACTTAACGTAGCCAGCCTCAGCTTCTACCACAGCCTCAAAACGGCTCCGAAGCCTACGCATGCGCTTCTCATTGTGTCGCTGAAATGATTTTCGAATACCTACTTGATTTTGACCAACAACTCGGCCTTGGAACGACATGCCATCACCTTCACTGGAGGCACACACAAAAGCCATCACAGTTTGGGAGAACTTGATTTTCATTATACATAGGACATCACGGATAGTAGGCAAGCCATCTGTTGTTCTGGTTGTTGTGCAAATGGTTCGGGCAGACCATCTTTTCATCTGGGAAGAACCAGATCATTCCCGGCCCAACAGGAAGCATCAGCATATGCAGGAACTTCTTTGCCTCCTTCAAGCGGTTCTCCTTGGCCTTGGCTGTCAGAATTTTCCCTTGCACCTCCTGTACGAGTGTTAGCGTAGATCTTCATTCAGAGCCAGATTCATGGTGGTGACTCCAATACCTAACTCTCTCGCCAAAGCTCGGATTCCCTTCTTCCTCTTGTCTTACAGCTTGATGAATTCCGGCGTGTGGATGCAGTTAGAACGCATGGTGTGTCCCTTCCTGAAGGCCACAGCCTCGTAGACTCCATTGCAGTCTTCCAAGTCATCTCTTGCAGCATTTACAGTGTTCACAGAGCGTTGAGCAACACTCATAGTATCGGCATTTCGATACCCAGCGCCAATCATCAGGACACAGGTAACTCTTTTCTAATATTTAGATGGCGGGCAGTCCTCCATGTCAGCTAATTTTTTCTCAGTTACAACTTAATATTCATGCCCTCCAACGCCGTTGACTGTTTACCAACACGTCAAGCCTCCTGAAAAAAGAGACACATAAATATCGTCAAATTTAACACGAAAATCCTATATAACTCTGAAAATATTTTTATCCTATGTGTGTGTGTGCGTGCGTGTGCGGCGCGCGTGAGTGTGCGTGCGTAGACCACCAGTACCTGGCGGCAGTCCTCGAAGCGGCTGCGCTGGGCCCGGACTTCCGTAGGTGGATCTCCGCAATGTATAGCGGCATTAAATCCGTGTCGGAGCCGTTTTCGACCAAGCGCTAGTTCGTCAAGGGTGTCATCTATCTCCGCTTCTGTACGTGTTGGCTCTTGAGCCATTACTGCAGAAGTTGGAGAACTTGGGGCGCACCCCAATGAAATCGGATGCAGTAAGTCGGACTCTGCTTATTCGGATGACGTCACCATCATCGTGTCCAGCTACTTTGTGTAGAGGACGCTATTAAAGAATACGAGGCGGTGGAAGGGGCAAAGTTAACAAGGACAAGTCCATTGGCTTACGCCCCGGCACCTAGAGGAGCAAGTCGATATCGTCCAGTGTCGTGGGTCACTGGACAGATGGTCCTGTTAAATTGCTTGGAGTTTGGTTTGGACCGGACTCCCAGACGGAGAAGAATTTGAGCGATGTGGAAGACAGGGTGGAAGCCCTAATCCGGACTTAGTCCGGAGGGGCTCTGTCCCTGAAAGGAAGGGTGGAGGTGGTACAGGTGTTTATTGCATCTGTAATCACCTACCGCCTAACCGTTGTCTCTTGCTCCAACTCGTGGCTAAACAAGTTGAAGCGCCTCTTCTTCTGCTTATTGTGGAAAGGAGGAAAACCAATTATGAGGCGCTCCGTCTGCTGCCAGGAACCGTTGAAGGGTGGGTTAGGGATGCCCTGGCTAATGATGCGCAGACATGAGTTGAGGCTCTGACATCTCTGGCGCTACCTGGAAGGTGATAAGGTGTGGAATCCGCTAGCGGAGGAATTCTTTCCGTGACCAGCCTCTTTGGAAAGATTAAAACCCGGTTTTATTAAAAGACGTAATCTGACAGAATGGCAAAAGGCGTGTCGACGAGACGAGCAAAGCCGGCAGTGGGAATACCACCTCGGTTTTGTATAAAGGGCTGGTAGAGTTTAAAAAGATGACGTCCTAGGAGGGGCTCTGGGGTTAGACGAGAACCAACTTGCCAACCTGTTCCAAAAACCTTTCAGGCTGGGATATTTGGATAATTATCAAACATCCCTGACCTGACAGTGCTACAGAAATGCTTTACCTGTTCGCGATAAGTTATCCAGGCACGAAATATCAGTTCCAATAGCATGCCCAAGATGTGGGCTGGACGATGAAACCGTCCAGCACGCTTTTGTACAGTGCCGGAAGCTTTCAGGCTTGATAATTTACTTTGCATTATTTACATTCGACGGATATTTGTCCTCATCTTGTTTATTGTTAACACAACGTTTCGGCTGATATACCCTCCAGCCTTCTTCAGGTGTCTTGGGGAAATTTCGAACCTGGGTTCTCATTCCTAAGGTAATTTTCGATGTTGTTATTATTATTATTATTATTATTATTATTATTATTATTATTATTATTATTATTGTTATTATTATTATTATTATTATTATTACATGTACGATATTAATTATCCTAATAAAAAATTCATCTCTAGCAGACGAGGTGTCCTGCACTGAAGAGAGGCAGAAATAACCCGAAAACAGACTGGTATGTTTGTCCTCTCGCTAGAAGGTGGTAAGAGTTCGTTCTTCTGCTCACAATATATCGGATGCAACTGCGCATCATTAACCAACTGGAGGAGATGTCCTCTTGGGGTTAAAAAACTGCAGTAAATTCCGCTCGAACGGAACAGACGTGTTTATTTCAGTTTCCGTCTCCCAAACCCTCTCACAAGGCTTTGATATGCGCGAAGCTATAGTATAGTAGTAGACAGTTGCCTAAAGTACCACGCAGTGGGACTGAACCCGGAACCATTTAGTTAGAAAGCAAGCTTCTTACCACACAGCCACACCTCTGCCTGAATGCACACATTTTAAAAAAATCTCACTTGTAAATAGTAGGATCAACTCGTAAATCAGTCAGAGGTAATCTTCATATAAATGAAATCTATCTGCAAATAAACCATAATATTCGTTTACTACTAAGAAAAGAAATAATTATCAATTTTAATGGAAGAAAGAGCCATTTCTGACAATCATTTTATCATTAGTACTGCTATGGCAGAAGGGATTACAATATTGATTTAAAATAATTATCTAAATAGGCAAAACAACTGCGAATGTTGCTAACTTTCAAAATGATTAGACATTATTTGTAATGACGCAACCGACTATCAACGGAGACAGAACTTCATTATCGCTCTTTGTTCATCACCAACAGCAGGACCTAATAGAAATGAAAACATGAAAAGAAAGTATGTGCTAAAAGCTAATTGACAGTAATAAAGGTGTAACTAAAGACGTCATCAATTCACAAGTACGCCGGCTCATGATTAATGTCACATGACAAGTATTACAGCTGACAGAAATTTATGCCTTATGGGGGTGTTGAAAACAAATTATATTAAATTACCGTTTTAATCTTAAAGCTTAATCTGGTTTTATTTTTCATACGTTACGTGATGTTGACTTTTATTTTAAATGCCTGCTTTTCTCGTGTGCTGTCATGCCCTATTAGTTTTCAATTGTCATTTATGTTACACACACACACACACACACACACACACACACACACACACACACACACACACACATTTGTTGGGCAAAATAATGGAAACACCACTTTTTATTTAACTACTTCTTCTATTGGCATTATGACCAATTCGAAACTGTTATGGCTTGTATATTATGTATTCATACATCGTGGCACTCCGTCAGTTACGACGACGAGGGTTTCAGTTGATCCGATCAACGGAACAGCCTGATCGTAAAATTAACGTGCAAGTGGCTGAGCACTCCACAGACACGTGTACCCTTAATGTAGTTCTCGGGGAGATTTAGCTTGATACAGAGTGTGACAGGGCTGGCCCTTTGAAATACAGGTACAACAGAAACAGAAAAAAAGAGTGAGAGAAAGTTGTGGTGAGAGAGTATAGCAGGGTTCGCCACCCCCTGTTTCCGGAGCCTTGTGGAGCTTTAGGTGTTTTCGTTCAATAAACACTCACAATGCCCGGTTTGGAAATCGAAACCACGATTCTACAACGGCGAGTCCTCTGCCCTAACCACTGGGCCATTGCGCCTCCACATTCATACATATGTACATCATGATATAGCCCTCTGTCTTTGTTTTGATTTTTTTTTGTTTTGTTGTTGGGTATTTTTTCACATTTATTTAAATAAGTTAGAATGCGCGACCTGTCTGATTTCCAAATGTAAACTGGTGGTGTGCAGATGACTGGAGATTCACTGACTAATACTGCTGAACTGCTTAAAGTATCGAAAGGTATGGTCTCTACAATCCTTTGGACAAGTATTACATGTCATAGCGGAGTAAAGTTTGCTTGAGAATCAGTAGAAATTAATGTGTTTCTCTGAAATGATATCCGAGGATAGATGCGATTGTGGAACTCAGCTGCAATATTCTGAATTTAAGTAGAGTGGAATGTTTGACACAAGAATGTGAGGCTGTAGAAACTAACTGCAAAAAGCATTCTGCATTTTAATTTACAACACGTGTTGTTAGAATATGTGTGTGTGTGTGTATATATATATATATATATATATATATATATATATATATATATATATTGTAAGGTAATTATCTGGTACAGGATCTTCAAAGCGTGAAGGTAGGAAAAACAGTCGCATATTTCTTCAGATATTGAAAATAAATCAGTCTTCCTTGCATAATCATTTGTAGTGCCAAAGGAATTGTGTGAAGATAGTATTTCTTCAAATAATGAAGCATTTTTCAAATAATGAAGATTGATTTGTTTGCGTATATCCACCGGTGTGTTTGTCGGAAAATTCACTTATGAGCATGTGTAATTTTATACTTAGTTTGATATCAAAGATGAAGTTGATATAATGTTGAATCGAAAAATGGCGTATCAAAATTCAAATTGATATTTTTTTGGTAGCAAATGTGAATGTATCGCTAACCTTTTCTATAAAACACCTGGAAAGAAGACTTTTCAATTGAGTTTGCTTCTGTAATTTTGTAATTTGAATATTTATAATTAACTGAAAGAAGAAAAAGTTGTATGAAGAACGTATTTGGTGAAGTTCATATGATATTAGATTAGTATCATAGTCGGTAAAAATTAAGATGAGAATCTTAAAATGGACGATACGTTATAGTTATCCATCTGCCGACTGAGACGTTCAATAGTTTGTAATCTCTCAGTGGTCTTGCCTTGCGCACAATGACAAAATATCCAAGTTCACTTCACCAAGGTTTCCAATGTTCCTCTAAATTCGTCACCTTATCTTTCTCTATGTTTAAGGTATATGACACTCTTATTGTTATTTTCTGACATATTGCATTATATTGTATTATTTAATTCAAAGTTCCACGACATCCTTAAGTATTGTTTAGAATGCGGTGACATCTCGGTTGGAAACTATTGACAAAAATAAATTCTATTCAATAAGACTTGGAATCCTCTGTAATTAATTCCTTACAAAAATATGAAGTCATTATTTTTTCTGTTGTTTTTTTTTTCTTTTGCAATTGGTTGTTATCGATTGAATCAAACCTTAGTTTGATAGATACTTTTTATCGATATTGGATTGATTAAAAGGTAAATTCAGCACCAGTATGATTTAAATTCTGAACAATAGAATCCAGTACTCCATGATTTCACACCATCCTTTGTATTGTTCCGTGCAGCACAGGTTTTGTTAGAACACGATAGGAAATTATTGCTGTACACAATCTCAGGCTAAGGTCCTTCACTCACCTCAATCATTCCACTCCAGTCCCTTGTAACTATTTAAGATAAACAGATCAGATGAGTTCAAGTTGAACTCATCCTGAGTAAGCATCCATGGTTAAGTAGACATTTTATTTAAAGAAAAATTACGAGAGATATGGCGGCAGCAATTACTAAACAAGGATAATAGTTTGTCTAACTTCTCTTTTACTTAACGAATTGTTTTACTGTTCGCATGTGGTTGTTGCGTTGTTGTTGTTTTGTTGTTGTTGCTGTTGTTGTTTTGTTGTTGTTGCTGTTGTTGTTGTTTGACCTCATGTCAGTCCTGGTCGATCAAACCTATTACCATCAAGTCCTTCTTATCCTATGCAAATATGGTGTGATTCAAGATTTAGTTACTATTTCTGGAATATCGAACTGCCACATAGAGGCTCTCTCATGAGCTTTTCTTATTGGATCAGATGTGCATGTATACATGTGTGAGCGCGAGTATATCTGAGTGCGTCTGTATGTCTGCGTGTGAGGCAAAGTCATTTCACTTGCCTTCATTATTACAGTGCAGCCAGCTGCAATAGATTACATGTTAAGAGTACAAACAGCTGATGCATTATATAATTATGACTTTTCCGTAAACTTGCGGTATTAGTACAGATATTACCATAGATAAAGCCTACTATTGACACAAACTAACGAGGGAGCTCCTAAGCAGTCACTCAACCAGCTAGAAATAACATCTACATCTCTCTAAAATTACATCCTGGTCTCTTTAAAAAAGGACTCATTGAACAAAATAATCAAAGGTACACTATGTCAGGAAAGAACCTAACTGTTCATGTGTGGAATGCTTGTAAATGTAGATCTACGCAGACCAGGTGCTAAACAACAAAAACACCATACTATAAACAGACATCGTATACATGGAAAACGGTGTAGGTTAACAGATTAACGTCTTGAACCCTAAGTTAACCTCAAACTCAACAGATAATTTTTGTGTAAGTTTGGTGCATAGATAACTTCTGATAATGGCGTCAGATGAAGATAATTTACGACAAAATTAATCAAATATGAAAATTAATTCTGCTATAGACACAATGCCTTAAGTCTGAGGGAAGGAGACAATTAATGACATCAACCTCAACACCCAACTGATTCTTATTTTATCGGCTCCGAATGGATGAACGACACGCTCAACCTCGGCGAAAGTTGAACACTGAACGTAAAGCCAGAAAAGTTGCCGCTCAGCACTTTGTCCGGCATGCTAACGATCTTATCAGCTCACCGCCTTTGATCAAATATGAAATGATAAAACGAAATATAGCAATAAATGATAATGTATTATGTAAATTTGTTATGATTAAAGCTATGATTAAAGGCAGGAAGAATACCAGAAAGAAAGTCTTATAGTATTTAGTTACCTCTATGTACATTCTGAATTCAATTCGTATCAGCGGAAATTGAAAGCATTCAAAGCATTTGTTAGACAGCTACTAGATAAGTTCTTTGTTAAAGAATGACTGCTTTGCTTTGCATTTGCTAATAAACGGCCTGGATGTCTTCAACAGGATTTCATCCCCGTAGTGTGAATATTGTAAGCAATGCGAGAATTGGCAGCAAATTCAATGGAGAAGTTAGCTTCATGTGAAGGTGTACACCAAGGTTCTGTACTTAACACTGTTCTATGCATAACAGTTGTTGAGATGAAAGTACGAGGCGATTATCTTTATAAACAGATCACATGGTGCTCATTACCGAACAGCAACATCAGAATTTTGAAACCTGGAGTCTTATTTTTGAGATTAAGTTTAAACAACAAAGTAGTGTCTCTCGTAGGAGTAGTTAGTAGATCGTGCGTTCATGAAAATCTAACATGCGCATATGCGTTGAATGCGGAAAATTTGCAGAAGCTAGATATGTTAAGCTACGTGAATGGCTGGATATTAGATTCGACTGTTTAACGGTGTGCAGCAGAACGGGCTGCATTGTTAAGAATAGCTGATGCAAATATATGAATGGAGGGGAATGTGACGATGGAGTGAGAGTTATGGCAGGAGAGTACCAGGAGGTTAATGAAAAGTGATGAGGTAGAACAAATCCCGCTTTATAGACGAGAAGATAACGAAGAGATGAGTAGCTATGAGCTCTATGACAGACATATCAAACCCATGACAAAACGGAGATGATTAAATGAGATTAAAATTTGATTGTACGTGTGTATTTCAGTGTGTACGTGTTCTGCTGTTTCTTTATGTATGTATATGAATGAGAGTGCATGTATGTATGTGTAATGTTTGCACCGTAGATTAGTGCTCATAAATAACTTATAGTTGTATATTAACCGCAAATACACAATGTGTGTACCAATGCCTTATCGAAAATTTCTATCAGTAACCTTGTCTTCATTGTGTCACTCATACTTCCTGTGCTGGTCATTCGAGAAAAGCGATATATGTGTGTATTTCAGTGTGCTTACCTGTGTATATGAGTATATGAGTGTATGCCTGTGCCTGTGTGTGCATGTGTGTGTGTTCATATATACGTTCAGATATAAATACTAATGTTTTGAAGCAGTAATAAAATGTTGTGGTGATGTATACTTGGAAACTGAAGAATCTGCCATTTCCATTCAGTTTACTTACTCAGATAAGCTATCAATTAACGATTTACTCGATATTATATGACCAGCGCCTGCTAAAATGCTAAAGAAAGAAAACGAACAATATGGCTGGTGAAAACAAGAAATAATAAAAGAATACACAGTGTTTACGCTTCCCCTCTAATTGATGTATGTGGCATTTCTGTTAGCAAGAAGAAAATCAATAAAAGCGTTTTGTGGCTACAAATGATGAAGGAAAGGATAAGCTAATAAATTTCTTATTGCCATTGTTTTGTAGGAAAATTTTACTGCTTAGTCAAGGAAGGATGAGAAATGCTCATGATTTTCAAGTTTTTTATCTTTTCCTTGATTAGAAAATAGATAGAAGGGAAATATCCTCAAACCGGAGACTAACAACAGAGTGAACTCTAGAAAAGATACCTAAGTATTAGATAGTGGTGGGTAAACCGGGATACGAATTAAGTCTACCATCCAAGAACTCGGAACACAAAAAGCCGGAATAAATACTGCTCCAGAATTTTTGTCTGTCTGCTTAGCTTGGCAGGTAATTTATTTCATCGGTCCCAAAAGAAAGAGTTCACCTCAGTGGGATTTGAACTCAGAGAGCAGACAGCTGAACAAATACCATTAGATATTTAGTCTCACTCTCTAACGACTGTCACATCATTTGTAGGTTTTTTAACAGATTTATGATATGAAGTAAAGATCGTGGATGGTCTCGTCGACTGGATATTGAACAGCTAAAACAGTAATTGATGGTTCGTATCATATTATTGGTGATGCGTTGTCTTTTTGGCCAAGCACTTAACCTTCATAGAACAAGTTCTACATATCACTGTGTTCATTGACTAAACTGAACTATATATATATATATATATATATATATATATATATATATATATATATATATATATATATATATATATATATATATATATATATATATATATATATATATATATATATATATATATATATATATATATATATATATATATATATATATATATATATATATATATATATATATATATATATATATATATATATATATATATATATATACACACACACAATATACTTTATTATTAAAGCTGCAAAAGCATCACATAATGGTATTAAACCGGGCCATGAATTACATCTTTCAAATACACCAGGACGAGATTTGAAATAGAAGAGAGGTTTAGACAATGAAGGGATTGTTAAGGATGATATTACAAAGAATAAGTGCAGCACCTCAACAATCGTAACAATCAAATAACAACACAATATATACCTCAGACATTGAACAACTGGAAAACACAACCAACTGAATAAATAGCAAATTTCTGGTTAAAATATTTAACAGTCATACAAAGTGCTTATGAAAACGTAAGGCTTAGGATTTTCGGGGTATTGAATTCGCGATCATTAGGTTGTATGTTCGATTTTCGAAACAAATGCAGAATTGTATTCTTGAGCAAAAGACTTCATTTCATATCACTTCAGCCAACTCAACTGAAAATGAATACCAGTAGTATTCTGGGGTTTATTCCTGTGACGGATTGACGTCCCGTTTAGAGGAGATTCTTCAACTCTTTGTACTTAAACATCACAAAACCGGTTAAGCTCTGATTTAATGGGTTTGTTGGCTCAAAACAGACTTTAACTAAAATATTTAATGCTTTATTGAAAGATCCAGGAATAATATCTGAATTATTCACAGCGGATAAAACAATCTTAATCTCCAATACTACAAATATAACTAGAAAACCCAAAAACCCATACCTTGCCCTTCTACACTATACAAAAGACCACATGGTAAGCATCAACTCGCTACCAGAACAGAATATTCTGAAAAACTCGTATGGCCAGAAGGATCAATTTCTGTTTAAAAAAGCTGTCATCAGACTGTAAAAGGAGGTAAAAAAAATTAGTATAGCGAATATTGGATGTCTTTTGACAATATTCCTCACATGTGGACTGTGGAAGCATTTGCATAAGGCAGCACTTTTTTTCTACTCTAGACACTAGGCCCGAAATTTAGGGGGAGGGGCCAGTCGATTAGATCAACCCCAGTACGCAACTAGTACTTAATTTATCGACCCAGAAAGGTTGAAAGGCAAAGTCGACCTCGGCGGAATTTGAACTCAGACAGACGAAATACCGCTAAGCAGTTTGCCCAGCGTGCTAACGTTTCTGCCAGTTCGCCGTCTAAAAGCATTGATAACAAGCAGGTACATCAAGCATACTCAGAATGAATGTCAAGCAATTCCTCAAATTCAGAGAGAGAGAGAGAGAGAGAGAGAGAGAGAGAGAGAGAGAGAGAGAGAGAGAGAGAGAGAGAGAGAGAGAGAGAGAGAGAGAGAGAGAGAGAGAGAGAGAGAGAGAGAGAGAGAGAGAGAGAGAGAGAGAAAGAGAGAGAAATATGAAAAAGATGTTCATTCCTATCAAAAGAGAAATATTTCCAATGTTTCTGATACTCTCTTCATTTCTCAATTCATACTTTTCTGCTTGACGTCAACAAACATGCTAAAGCAGATTGGATTCGAATATAAATGCTGTAGACGTACAATCAGACATCGTTTGTATAGGGTCGACTCCTAATTTGTACGCTGCAGATGTTTACAAATAGAATCCTTATTACAGACTAAGAAATTTACATCAAATTCGGTTTACAAAAATGTGCCTAGGCAAACTTGTAGAATGGAAAATTAATAAAATACTAATGGTATCTTGAAAGAAATGCTATAGAAATAGAAATAAGAGAATTATAGCAATAACAGGCTGACAAATACGTAGAAAATAATGAACTAGATAGAGCATAATGCAAAAAATGAAATATAAGAGTTTAGGAATGAATATGAAAGATGCACTACTAACTAGTTAACCTTCTCTCTCCCAATGGGTCCAATAGCTTCAGTTTTTTTAGTTGCTATTTCCTACTGTTTATATTATTTGATTCTGCTGAATTCTCGTAACTCATATTGTTTTTTACTCTCTTTTATTTGTCAAATGGAAAATTTTCCGTATGTTTATAAAAGCTACAAAATTTCACCTTATACATTAATTACCGCATGGGTCCATTAGACCCTCGAATTAAATTCAGACAATACTCTTGCCATTCTAAACAATATTATTTTCCAAGATATAAAATAGATATATCAGATATAAAATAGATAAAATTGTATTCAATTTACTTGCTGAATTTTAGATAAAATAGGAAAAATTATGAAAATATTCTTGTAAATTTGTGTGTTATTGCATCACCTTCAATCTGCTAGGTTATAGGGGGATGCAATATTCCTATGTGATGACACAATTCTTACAATATAGTGCATCATCTTTCAGGAGAGTATAGATATGAGAGAGATCAATATCTGCCTTTAGTCTGCTATCAAGTTTCATATAGTTCAGTTGTGTTTTTCAATATGCCTAGATTCGAAAACTTGAGTGAAGACCAAATATCGAAAAGGTTATTGGAATTAGATGAAGAATTGGAAGAAGATAGTAGTGATTCCTTCTATTGCTCTGAAGATGATGGTGAAAGTGATTGTGTGCTGGACAGTTTAGGTTCTGTGTCATCAGATGATGAAGATACTCAAAAACAATTATCTGCAAGCCACCCAGTTATGCATGAACGAAGCTATATGCTTCTAGAGACAGACAAGAAGTATGGCATTTTAATCATCTTACTCAAGCAGCAGTAAGAACTTCATCTTGCAGTGTTGTGTGCCAACAATGTGGACCTTCTCCTTTTGATAAAAGGTCTTGCGATAGCATTGAAACATGTTTTACTATCTTTATGCGCCAGAATTTTCTTGAAGTAATTCGTAACTGGAAAAATGTTGAAGGCCAGGTTGTTTACAAAGATAAATGGAAGGAAATTGATCACTCTGAACTGAAGAAATTTTTTGGACTGATTATTCTTATAGGTGTTACAGTTGTGGAGCCAAGAAGATGGCCGCCCAATATTCAACAAAATTATGATCCGGGGAAGTTTTCAACAGATTTTATTGTGCTTTGATGATGTTAGTGTAAGAAGAAAAAAGAGAAATGATAAATTGGTATTTGAAATGTCGAATCATAATTTGCAAGATGGATATGTTCCAAGTTCATGCATGACAGTTGATGAACAATCAGTTTCATTCGGAGGGCGCTGCCCATTCCAGATATTCATTCCTTCAAAACCATGGAAATATGGAATTAAAATTTGGGCAATGTGCGAAAGTGAAACATCTCATGCCTGGAAAATGCAAATCTACACTGGAAAAGACCCAGTAAAAGTTAGAGAGACAAGTCAAGGTTCAGGAGTTGTTGAAGACCTAGTAAAAGAACTTGAAAATACTGGTTGCAATATAATTTGTGATAATTTTTTTACAAGTCTAGGATTGGCTCGAAAGCTGTTTAGCGAGAAAACTCTTTCAGCTGGAACAATTAGAAAGAAAAGAGTTGAACTTCCAAGTACTTTCACAAATGGATAAAAAAGAGAAATCAACAGCACAATATTTGGATTTCAAAAGGATTCTATGATCCTATCTTATTGTCCCAAGGAAAATTATGGAGTCACACTTATGAGTACAATGTACTCTCAGCCTTCAATTGATTCAAAAAGGGCTGAAAAGAAATCTGAAGTTATTACATATGTTACAACAAAACAAAAGGAGGAGTAGATACCCTAGATAAGATGGTAAGGATATACACTTGCAAAAGAATGACTCGAAGATGGCCTATGGTTATATTCTGCAACATGATTGATATAAGTGCAGTGAATGCTTGCAGAGTTTCAAGGATAAAAGAAGACAGTGCTTAATTCAGTTAGGAAAGGAACATGCTGAAGTGAATGCTAAACAAGAACATGACAAACAATCTTCTAGTTCCGCTAATATTTCTCAACCAAACAAGAAAAGAAGATGATCTTCAACTTCATTTAAGATTCTTCAGCCAAAGTAAAAAGGAAGATGTTCTTTGTGTGGTCAAAAAAAAAAAAAAAAAAAAGACAGGAAAACTCGGACTACATGTAAGAATTGTAATATCCATGTTTGCCAAGAACATTCTAATGTTATTTGCATTCACTGCCATGAAGAGCTGTAATTCTGTACTTTTGTAATTTTTCTTAATTTATAATATATTCTGTAAGCTATAATTCGTTATTCACCTGATAGCATATATAATGTAGCAAAGAAATAGTAGTAGCATGAATAAAATTTAATTAAAAGAAAAATATTGGGTCCATTGAACCCAGTTGGTAATTAGTGATGTACATTTTCTCACATGATTCTGCTCAGGCCAGTGACCTAATCGGAATACATACCCTTTCATTAATCCAGTCTTCCTTTCCGGAAATAACAGGGGTCTATATAGGGATGACGCCTTATTTTTTCTAAACAGAAGTAGTAAAATACAGTTAGAAAGGCATGGGGAAAATTTCTTTAGACTTTTCAAAAATTTAGGACTAAATATTACTAGAGGTAAAGATTATCGTAGAGTGAATTTTCTTGACGCTACCTTCCGTCTTGATTCTGGATTATTTGAACCATTTCATAAGCTGAATGATCATATTAAGTACATTAACGTATCATCCAACCATCCACCCTCGATTATACGGGGCCTAGTTAAGAATATTTCTACTAGAATCTCTAGATTATCTGCTAACAATAAACTTTTCGAATTTCATGCATCTTATTATAATGATGTTGTAGCTAGGGCTGGGTACCGTGATAAAATTCAGTATATACAAGAAGCAGGCATAAGCAACACTGGTAATTCCTACAACTGCGATGCACATCGTATACCATCACAACGTTACCGTTTGAGAAATTACTCGGATAAAGAATACAGACCAGAAAGAATTGATTATGTCAATGGACTACCAACGAAAACTCAGACACATGCGATATAGTAGTTCAACTGCTTGTTCCAATCCTGTACAACACACTCGATCAAATAAACCAAACAATATATATAGGAATCGGGATGTCGGTTGGTTCAACCCAATTTTCGGTTTGCATGTTTCAACAAGGATCGCTGGAAAATTTTTTGCTGCTTTGGACAAGTATTTTCCTAAATCTAATCGGCATCATGCTATTTTTAATCGTCACACCATGAAGGTATCCTACGCCAACTCTGCTAATTTATAGCATCTTATGCATCGCATAAGCTATAGTAAAATGCGACAAAGGTTCAATAACCCACCTACTGGATCTAGCAAACATTTGCATCTAAATATCA
>NC_142932.1:4038812-4176312 GCF_046866305.1 Octopus bimaculoides | reverse complement strand
AGGAATAAAATTTGGATCGACCTCTAAGGTTAAGGCTGTGCTAATAAAGCAAGATAAAAAGAAAATGTTGTCATAACACCAGATATCATACAGTGGGATCGGACAGGGGCTTCATGAGTGCAGACCAAATTACTTCACTTCTCGATCATATCACCTCCCCTCAACAAACATACACAACGCATCATATACCACAACACACATTCATTTTTTTCTCGTTCTTTCGCTTTACTCCCCCTTTAGGGTATGCTCGTTCCACTTATTTAAGGAGTAAATCTGGTTGTAGATGCAGATATTCTAATGTATATCAGCATCCACCCTCTCTGTTAAACTTCTGTAAACACTGATGTAACCCACAAATGAGCCATAAAATACACTTGACTTCATCTGGAGAGATGAAGTAAAATATATTTTGGCATCGTAGTTATCACACTAGTTTCTATATTATTTTGAGATTCGAACTTCTGACCCTGATATCTATTATTATTCTGGAGTCGATATAATTGATTATTATCCTTTGCCTAATTCCCTTATCGTGTGCCAATGCTAAAAAAACATCATAGCTGTAATTAATAAAGAGTGGATTGGCAGAATCGTTAGCAACGTCGGACAAACTAATCGTGGTATTTGTTCCGGCAGTTTAGGTTCTGCATTCGTATCCCACTGAAGTTAATACTGTTTGTCATTCCTCTTAGGTTGGTAGGAAGCCTGCCAGTTAACTACACGAGACCCATTTAAACAACTAACGCCCGGCCCAAATTACTGACCTTATACCTAAGTTAGAAATTAACATAGAGCGATGAAGAGGCAAAATAGTAAAGGGATTGGATAAAAATGACTAGCGGTATTTCTTTCTACACTTTTCTTTCTGAGTTCAAATTCCAGAAATCAACTTTGCCTTCCATTCTTTCAGGTTTGATAATTTAATGCACAAGTTGGTATATATCTTTTGCCGATGCATATCGGCGAAGGATATGAAGAAATCGAAAAAATGGTGCTTTACGAGTAAAGCTATGTGCTCTGCATCGAGTTACACACACTCCCTTGTCTAAGCTTGCGGTTGATAGTGGACACTTGCTATTGATGACCTGCAAAGACCCATAAATCTAGATTTTCCAATTTCATCGCTGCTACTGGACACTTTTCGTCTGCTACTAATATTTTTCTTTGCTATTTAGCATTATACGTCTATACGAGAAACTCTCTCTAGAGCAGTGATTCTCCAACTTTTTCGGGTTGCTTCCCCCTTGACACGCGACCCACATTCCTAGTCCCCTCCCCCCACACACACACTTAGCACCACAGACATAGACCACTTTCTGCAGCAAATTTTAAAAAGCAGTATTTCACAAATATAATTTAACCTAGCAGGAGTGGCTGTGTGGTAAGAAGCTTGCTTCCCAACCACATGACTCTGGGTTCAGTCCCACTGCGTGGCACCTCTGTCAAGTGTCTTCTACTGTAGCCTCGGGCTGACCAAAGCCTTGTGAGTGTATTTAGTAGATGGAACTTGAAAGAAGCTCCTCGTATATATATGTATGTATGTATGTATGTATATATATACATATATATATATATATATATATATATATATATATATACATATATATGTGTGTGTGTGTGTGTGTGTATATTTATGTATATGTATGTATTTGTGCGTCTGTATTTGTCCCTCCACCCTCGCTTCATGCTGGTGTGTTTATGACCCTGTAGCTTCGGGGTTCGGCAAAAGAGACCGATGGAAAAAGTACTCGACTAGAAGGAACTAGAAAAAGTACCATGGCCGCAGTCATACGACTGAAACAAAGAGTAATTAGCCCATTATTGGTTGAGTGGGGGGATATCCATCGCCCCCTTTTGGCCATCTTATTATCGCCCCACTTTTCTTCAACACCTTTCTTGATCTTTCCACCGCCCACAGAGGGCAGTACCTCCCACTTTGCGAACCACTGCTCTAGACGAATAGTGCAGTATTTTGGCTTTCGACAGAATATGCTTGTTAAATAAGATTTTCAAAATGATATTCTGAACCACTTCTGCTTCCATCACTCGTAATGATTACATACATACATACATACATACATACATATATATATATATATACATATATATATACACACGCACGCACACATACACACACACACACACACACACACACACACATACATATATATATATATATATATATATATATATATGTATAACTGTTTGTAGACGTGATGATAAATAAATATAGGAACGAAACTAAATAATGCTAAGGCGTAAATTCAACACCGTTACATTTCTTCTGAGAATTCCACACTATCACCACCATCGTCGTGTTTATGGCTATAAGATAAATGATTATACACAGACACATTTGATGCATTTGCACATACATACGTTTATGCACACGTTACTGTCCAGTTCAGCTTCGTAGAAACCTTTAAAATACAATTCAAGAAAAACATTGTTTGTTTCTCAAAATTACTAATGCTTGAAAAGACATTGATAAAAGATCGCAAGAAACCTGCAGCGCAGCGCTGATGGTAAATGACGTTATAAGGAGAAAATAACTGCGACCTAGTGAAGCAATAAACACTACGAACAGCTCAACACCTGTTCGTATTCCACAACTGTTATTTCCAAGTAGTAACTTGGACGTAAAAGTAAAGGGAAATAAGTATTTGTAATACACCGTATTTCAAAATACCAAAACGTCTGGAGCTTCTACTTGGTCATATGGTCTGCAAAAATAGTAGCCAAGCCTCCCTTTAAAATCTGCCTGTTCTATGCATCATATATGATAGATATTCCCCTTTTTTTTTTATCTAGCAGAGTAACTTGGTACTTATGAAAAGAAAGGTTTTTATCTCTCAGAATATTTAAAACAAGGGCTAATTAAAAGTTTGAAAATGTTTTGGACAGGCAAAGCAATAAGAGGTGAGAAAACGTAAGATAATATAGTCATAATCATAAGTAGGAATAGTCACGTCTAGAATGTCTCCGATTACACTGTGCAACAATTTTTTAATTTTTAATTTTATTTCATTTATTTATTTTTGTTTTTGGTTAGTAAATGTTATTTCCTGCTTGCTTCTATCTAGAAATCAAAGGAAATGACTATTATTCCCTTCAAACTTTGCTTTCGTAACCTGGACATCAATGTTTTCAAACTGACCTATTTTCCATTACATTTCAGACAGATTCAGCACTGAGTTGCTGAAGCAGGAATATCGTTATAGCAAATATTCTGCTCAATACCACAGATTTACTTGTCAGTTGCTGGACCTTAACCACTTGAGCATATCGCTTAGTGGCTGACAATATGTGCACCTCTGATTATGAGCAGGAGTAGTGGGGGTACATCATATCCATGTATTGATAGGGATTCTTCGGGGTTTGTATAAATGTAACAAAAGTAAAGTTTGAAGAAAATATTAGCCATTTTTCACACTTTCTAGGTGTAAGCAAATAGGAAATAACAGTTGCTACCCAAGGACAAAAATCGTGAGACAGCGTTATATGTCAGCTCAGTCGGAGCTGATCAGAGTTTGAACAACAACCAGGATGTTTGATGCGCCTAAAATCTTAGTGAAGATTATCACCTGTTCTACTCACCTGTAATGAGTACTAACCAGATGTTGTTGCGGCATTATCTCCCCCACACCTGTCAGACCATAAATGTTCTATTACGTCAAGATTAGGAGGGCCGATAGAATGTCCATGTCTGCTCGCAACTACATGGACACCTAATAAAATTAATGAATGTATTGTACACACTACAAAACTACCACTCGTTCGAAGTTTTGTCAGTGAACAAGTCGCGGTTTCAAAGCGACGAAAATATTTTGACACAAATTAAATTTAAATGTTGAAGTGAATCTAATGGTTTTTTTGTGTGTTATTAAATGGCTTATAACCAACTGTCACGCTGCAAATGTGTGTGTGTGTGTGTGTGTATATATATATATATATAAAATACAAAATGGGACAAGAACGCAAAACATCCGGACAGTTAGGCGATACAAAAATCGGACAGCAAAACATCCAGTTAGACGATACAAATAAAACAAGGACGGGTCATTCGAAGTTTTCTTTCTTCAGTCGAGTATCAGACTATATATATATATATATATATATATATATATATATATATATATATATATATATATTCAAAATGTAACACAGGATCGAATCCAGGACCACGTAGTGACGAAGCGAACTGCTTAACTTTTTGAGTTCGCCTGCATAAATATAGGTGATTATTGAAGTGTATTGTTTGTGTCCGATCAAAATCGTTGGATATGCTTTTTACCTTTTTATATATGCATACGTATACGCACGCACGTGTGTGAGTGCGAGTGTGTATACAGGTATATGCGCATGAACGTGCTTATATAAAATGCTCTAAGTGTGAGTGTGAATGTGTATCTGTATGTCTTTGTGTGTATGATTGCGTACTATGTTTCTTTGTTGCGTGTGTGAGACAATATCCATTTGCCCCGTGTTCATCTTTCAGTCATGTAATATCTATAAAATGTGTGCATGCGAGGATGTCAATAAGTGTACGTGTGCGCGTGTGCATGAGTGCATGCGTGTGTGCGTATGTGCGTGTGTGTCAGTGTGCGTGTGTGTGTCGGTGCGTGCGTGGGTGTATGTGTGTATGCGCGCGCGTGCACACGCATGTGCATGGAGTATCTCTGCGTGTATGACTATGTGATTCTGCGCGTTTATTTTGCTACTGGTGATTTAAGTTGAAAATATCACGTCTTTGCCATTCTGTCTTTTAATCATTCCAAATGCCAACTACCTTCTGGGACAGACACCAGTTTCTCCACTCGTTTTTTTTTTTTCCATCTCAAAATGTTCATTTTTATATTATATATTATTTTCATATATTAATTATATTTTCTTAATGCTTTCGATTCACACTGCATTAGAGCTCTTAGTAAACTATTACAATATTCGTTATAGTATCTTTGGGGACAGGACAATGCGTACACATGCAAACTCATATACATATATTCATGTGTGTGCGTGTGCGTGTGTGTGCGTGTGCGTGTGTGTGTGTATGTGTATGTGCGTGTGTGTATCACCATATGTATGCAGCTATTTGTGTATGTGTGCGTTCGTGCGCGCGTGTATGTGTGTGTATCACTATATGTATGCAGCTATTTGTGTGTGCATCATGTGTGGGGTTGTGTGTGTGTATGTGTGTGTGTGCATGTTTGGGGTTGTGTGCGCGCGCGCGTCTGCTGTGTGCACGTGCGCGCATCATCACTCTTAGTGCTACTGATAACATATAACCCAGTACAAACTGTTGCTTCGTCGGGCCATTGGTAACTTGAACCGGCAACCCGACCAAACCTGCTTGGTAAGGAGGATGGTTTTCGTTGGACAGCCTGCAAAACGAAACGCAAGTTGAAGTTGAAGAGAGAAATGAGAAGCAATAGGAGTAGAAGAGCTAAGATGTATTCTTAGAAAGTCTCACAAACGGAAAACCCTAGGACTCAACCGGATCCCTAACTTCTAACTGAATTGCTTGACAGAAGTACACCAAAGTTTTGCCACATCTGTCATCTCGAACCCAGAGCAAATACCTGCCTGGCTAGCCGACTGAACAACATGCCTTCTACCAAAATATGAAGACATGAAAAATCCAAAGAACTACCGACCAATTACATGTCTCAACGCCATCTACAAGATCCTCACATCGATACTAACTGAAAGAATATACACTTTCCTAGAACAGAACTCTATCCTTCCACAAACTCAAAAAGGTTGTGAAAGGAATTCTTATGGATTCAAAACACAATTACTCATTATTATTATTATTATTATTATTATTATTATTATTATTATTATTATTATTATTATACAAACTATTATTACTCCTGCACCAGCATTGTTCCTGGTAGCCTTTTTCTTTTCACAGGCAACGCTTTTCACAGCCAAAACACAACAGTTATTGAAACAAAGTTCAAAACGTCTTAAAGATTTTTTTCTCAAAAGTAGAAAAGAAAGTTTTATGAATTGATAGAAAGTAAAGTATATAAAATGCCAATAAGGGATCTACAAACGAAGAAGAAATTCCCAGCATAGCAGTAGTTAATGAATTAAATGACGACAGTCTGAAAGCGACACACCAAATATCAATCGAACAGCTTGAGGCAAAAAGGGTCTTGGTCAGGTTCACAATCTCGAGAAATATCTTGAGCACACTGTAAGTTTCCTCGTTGCCTTGATGTTGGAGAAACAAGTTTTAAATGCCCCCAAATGACGATTTGTCCACTCCCTGTTCATTCTAAACAACACGCAGGAGCACATTTTCCCCTCTGTGTAGATCACTGCTATAATGTACACTGGATGTGAATGTAATTGTAATTGAAGACTAGGAAACTAGCCAAATTGTATGGAGCAAGTCTACAAGAATTTTTAAAGTATCATTTATTGAAAGAAATAATGAAATACGGTACACATTAAATTACTGAAGGCTATACATTAAATATATTGAATTACTGACGGCTTAAACAGTGTTTTTGGTGATTGCTTTTAGAGACAATTTGAAACATTTAAAACTTGTGCAATACTATGATGAAGAAAGCAGAATTATTTGATACGAAATATATTTCGTCTTCTCATTGATAAATAGGGAAAGAAAATTCTTATATTTCAGTATAAGTTGGTTGGGGAGAGAGAGCTTGACAACTTTGTTGGCACATTCCTTATCGCAGTTAGGAGAATGACCATATTTAGAAAATCGGCGAGGAAGGGGAGATTTAAAAAAGTGGAATTTCGCATAGATAATTTTTCAGAGTTTTAATTATTATCTATAGCATGTCGTCTTTTAAAATAACAGAGATATGATGTTATAAAACATTATAACATCATACGTTATAAAACATTATAACATATAAAACATTATAAGACGTTATAAAACATTATTCTCTTCGCAGTTTGACCATTTGGTCTGTGAAGTGACGTTGTTCAGGCAGTAATAGCTAGTTTTGAAATTGTTGCTATTGAATACTGTGTGAAATTTGTGTGTGGCTGCGAAGTATTTATCTAATAACGACAGGAATGTTTTAGTTAGGTTATTTTAATGCTATTTATTTGGAATGAACCAAATTATATTCCTTTTCTGTTTTTTGAATGAGCACTCCTGGTAAACTATTTTCCTATTAAAGCTGCTTTCAGATGCAGCAGAATTGTTGTCCGTAAGCAAGCAAGATTATTTCCTTATCCCTAGAGGTTTCGTATAATAGAGTCTTACTGCCAACCTCGCTGTGTGTGTGGGGGGGGGGCAGATTTCAAGTGTGAGGTACTCTTTTTGTAAACATAAAATTTAACCCTTTAAAATTTAACATATATACATCTTAGCCACTGTGATACCATGATTTGGTGTCCACAGCAACACATTACTCACAAGTTCTTTTTTTATTTTAAAGAACTACTCTAAAGAACTGTCTCTTCAGTTTATCTGGTAGGGTTGACTTCCATATTGTTCTAAGACCGTCTATAGCTGCCCAAGCCTTAGCAACGCGAGATTTAATATCATTTTCAGTGGACACGATATTGATGCCTAGGTAAGTAAATTCGTTGACATTTTTCAAGGACTTCTGTTTGAATGTCCTGATTTCACCTGTTGTGTTCAGGATGATAAGCTCTGTCTTTTTTTCATTCACATACAGTCTTATGTTAGTAGCAGCATTTTCCAGGCGATGGAGTAAACGTTCAGCATCTTTCGTGTTGTCTGCGAAGAGTGCTATGTCATCAGCATAATCGGCGTCAGTCAAGTAGGTGGCCAGATATCTTCTGCTTCTAGACTTCTGTAAAGTGAAACCCAGATCATTTTGTTGATCTACTGAGGTACGCAATACATAATCGA
This sequence comes from Octopus bimaculoides, assembly GCF_046866305.1. Lineage (NCBI taxonomy): Eukaryota > Metazoa > Mollusca > Cephalopoda > Octopoda > Octopodidae > Octopus > Octopus bimaculoides. The sequence continues at coordinate 4,168,445 of NC_142932.1, read as the reverse complement.
GATACAGGATGAACATGTAAAGAGCTAATGTGTCACACTGCAGTACTCCGACACATACATCGAAGAAGTGAGTATCTCCATCTGGTGGCAGCACTATCGCTCGGGTGTTTTCTACAGCATCATTACTGCCTTTATTGTTTCATCGGGGATTCCATGTGCTTAAAGGATTTCTGCCATCTTATCTGTGTACAGAGTCAAAAGGCCTTGGAGAAATCAACAAAGAGAAGAACTGATTATTACATCAAGTTACTTTCTGAAAGCCAACCAATAATCCTTTCTACTACAGGCACACAGACTGAAAATTTGATAGGAGCGGGGCTAGTCAATTGCATCGACTCCAGTGGTCACCTGGAAGAAAGGAAAAGTCGGCCTCGAAAGAATTTGAACTCAAAACGCAAAGAAGGACAAAAGTATTTTGTTCGGCGTTTTAACGATTCTGACAGCTCGTGGCCTTCATCAGAACAATAACTGTTGTTGTTGTTGTTGTTTAGCCCATCTCAGCACTCGTTGAGAAGAACTACGAACAAAGATATTACGTTTTATTCTCGTTGTCATCACAATATAATTCAATAATGGTGTAAAGCAATGACATCATAAGCCATGTACACACTGGGTAATTACTAGGTGGTGGTTGGTGTGGCGGAGTGGGGGCACAGATCAGGGAATCCAAAGCTAATCTATCAATGCTTTGGTTGTGTATGTAGGGACAACATTGCTTTGTTCGAGATGTTACGACGGCTTCGGATGTAAACCCTTGACAGTCAGAGACTAGAATAAGAAGAGACCACCCCGTATATATTAGCGTATATTTTAGAGTTGTTTTCTAACCGAAACATCTCAATGGAAATAGAGCTAATTATTAAATGACTGTGATAACGTGTGGCTATTATGATAAATGTGATTGGGGAATTAAGTGACAGACAAACAATTTGGTTGATTAGCAACGAAGCCATGATAAAGATGACGTGAACATTATCATATATATAAGTACATGCCTTCCTTTCACTAGCTATGACACGTGGTTTACATACACACACACATACATATACACGTACAACAATACACATACGCAAACATACACATACACACACAAGAAATATGTGTACGTGTTTGTATGTCTGTGTGAGTTTGCAAGGTTGAATATTTAATAGCATAAGTCCGTGTGAGCGTTTGTGTGTGCGTGTATGTGTGTGTAATATGTATGTGTATGTATGTGTGTATGTGTACGTATATATATTTGCATGCAAATGTATGTGTATATATATATACTATGTTAACAGTATTTATACATATATGCATACATATGTGTGTACTATATATATATATAGTTGAAATTTATAGAAAAACAAAAGACGAAAACAGGTGTATGAACAACAAGCAAGTGTATTAGTTTGACGCTCGGGAAAAATGAAAAAGCCTTTACGTTTCGAGCCTACGCTCTTGAACAGAAAGGAATAAGAGAAGGTAAACAGAGAGAATGAAAAGCACTTCTAGATTTCAGCAGTTCAGCTATATATATATATATATATATATATATATATATATATATATATGTGTGTGTGTGTGTGTGTGTGCGTGTGTGTGTGTGTGTGTGTGTGTGTGTGTGTGTGTGTATGTATGTATGTATGTATGTATGTATGTTGCTGAGATCCCCCTTCGGTCATGACTGACCATAGGATTGCACCTACAAAGGCACAAGTCCGGGCAAGGTTGTTTCTATGGAAGACCAGCAGTCGCCCATGCATACCAGCCTCCCTTCTCCACGTTACTGATGTTATCCAAGGGAAAGGTAAAGGCTGATACAGTTTGGCACCAGTGACGTCGCAACTCATTTCTACAGCTGAGTGAACTGGAGCAATGTGAAATAAAGTGTCTTGCTCAAGAAAACAACACGCAGCCCGGTCCGGGATTCGAACTCACAACCTCACGATCGTAAGCTCGACGCTCTAACCACTGAGCCATGCGCCTTCACGTATGTATAATAGGCAAGTGTCTTCTACTATTCTACTACAGTCTCGGGCCGACCAAGGCCTTGTGATTGGATTTGGTACGCGGAAACTGAAAGAAGCCCGTCGTATATATATCTGTGTGTGTATGTGTGTGTGTATGTGCATGTGTTTGTTTATTTGTTTGTGTTTGTCCTCCCACCATCACTTGACAACCGATGCTAGTGTGCTTACTTCCCCGTTATATAGCGGTTCGGCAAAAGCGACCGATAGTATAAGTACTAGGCTTACAAAGAATAAATCTTGGGGTCGATTTGTTCGACTAAATGCGATGCTCCAGCATGGACGCAGTCAGATAACTGAAACAAGTAATAGAATAAGAAGAAAAACAATATATATACATATATATATATGTAATATAATATGTGACAATTATTCAGTTGCCATAATAAAACTTGAGTTTCGAGTGTCGGGGCGAAACCTGCACCGGCATCTCTTCAGTTATCGAGGCAATTAAAATATGCTATGAAAATGACCATTAAACAAAGGGAAATTATTATGAAATTGACCATAATTAAGACAAAAGAGCTATTAGAATGACCGTTAAATAAGGGGAAAAATTGAAGGCGAGGAAGTAAACAGTAAAAGGAGTAAAAATGTACATACATATAGATGCGCGCATGCACGCACACCCACGTACATGTGCCTATATGCATATGTTCACTCAGACTCGCATGAAACAGATATATACGCACCAACCAGGTATGCACACGTATACAAATCCACGCACATGCGCGCGCGCACACACACACACACACACACACATACGTGCACATACCCATGTGCGCACAGTTATATTCACAAATACACGTCTAAAAATACGCACGTGCTATATGCTCGTTCACACTCGCGTGGAACACATGCTTGTACACCCACACATACATGCAACCATACGCATGTACATATACACTACATATATACACACACGCACACACAGACGCACGATGCACACATGTATATCCAGACACACGCGCGTACACACACACACATACACACACGTGCACGTACCCATACGCGCACAGTTATATTCAAATGCACGTCTAAAATACATACATGCTATATATGCATATGCTCACTTATACTCGCGTAGTACACTCGCATGTACACCCACGTATATTAGTAACCATACACACGTACATATATACATACCCGCACACACGCACACACACACACACACACACACGCACAAAAAATTCATATACACGTCTATATACGCACATATACAAGAAAAATGCAGGGTGGAAGGTAAAATACAGGAAAAATGTGTAAAAATATATAAAGTAATAAAAATATAAAATATATCTCTATAAATATGTAAAAAAAAATATGTAAGAAATATATAAGAAATATATATAAAAGATATAGAAAGATAAAAAGCTTGTGCGTGGACAATATAAAAAGGAAGTTCTATCTGTGATCTTGGGGGACCAAAAACATAACAAATATTTAGCTAAATGTGGACATGACCCAAAAAGTTTAGTTCTTAAATTTAGACATGTAGCGGGTCTAAGTTACTTTTCCAAATGAGCCATCTTTCCATATCACAAAGACCGCACTTTCCACTGCCGTTGGTGTAAGGCTTACACTTGGCTTAGATCTTCCAATGGATATTGTAACTGACACCTCTTTCTTTTAAGGAGCATATGTGACTGGATAATTTGGTCGTTTACCTTTTATCCCTGAAGCTCAAGGTGTGATTGTTGAACCTGGTCTTGAAATGCCCCTCTGTAAGGCCCACATATTTCTTTGTCAAAACTGTGCCCTTAGTAGTCTCGGACATGCAAGCTCCATTTAGAGGGCACAAATTTTTATCCCTGCATGAACAGCTGGTTTCATTTTGTGGTTTTTGTGTGTTGTGTGCGATTATGGTTTTAAAATTAGTAGTTGAGATGAAACTGATTTTTAAGTTATGTCTATTGAAGAGTTTTCTGTAACTATGGTTGACTGGAAAATGTCTATCTATCAGTGCTAAGAAACATTTGCCTATATTAAAGGTCACTTCGGGGGAGTAGGGGTGTGTGAACCAGACGGTTTTCCTATTCCTATGCTTCCTTTTCTTCATTATTGGACTGGTGACAGGTGTATAGGTTATTTCTTCGCTAAAACCACTATCTTTTAGAGCCTTATTATTTACTGGGGTAACGCTATTAAAAATGTCCATATCGGAGGAGAGTCTAGAAATTATTTTGCTAATGTTTCTAACTAAATTTTTAAACACAAGGGGTAGGGGCATGGCAGGAACTCACATTAATATAACTAAGTCTATCGTTGGGCTTCCTGTAAGGTTTATAAATATTCTTATTTAGATCTAAGGATACACCTAGGAAATTGACAACCGTCAGGTTGGTGTCTGTAGTTATACTAAGACCGAAAGTTTTCATCAGTTGGATAATTTCCTTCCTAAACCGATCTTGTGCTAGTCCATTGGTATTTGCGGTTAAAACTAGGAATTTTATTATGGCAACCGAATAATTGTCACATTATATTACAAATAAATTCCTCTATTTACATAATATCGAGGTCCCTTTCATTCTTTTGTTGTCTTACCATTACTATTAATATATATATATATATATATATATATATATATATATATATATATATATATATATATATATACGTCCATCTCTGCAGACATTTGTTCGCTCACACACACACGTGTGTGTATGGATGAATGTGTTTATACATCAATAATTACACTATTGACATCTAGACTAAGACACTGAAGACATTTAAGAAATAATCTGTAAATCATTGTTGGGTTCCATATGGTAAATTTTAATCGATAAATTGCTTCTAATAATTGGGTAACCAAAGTAACGGATGACCTTTTAAAGCGATAGGAAAAAAACTTAGTTTACGATCTATATATGTGATATGTATGTTTTCCCCTTAGTCAGCATATGGGCGCGCCCACGCCTATAATGGCCGGCTCAAGTATGCAATGGTTTCATTTGATCTTTTTTTTTTCTTAAACAATGCAATTTCCTATTTTTTATGAGAAGAGTTTGGTAGGTTCTTGCTTAATCTGTCTATTTCACCCGGCTTTGGAAACGGGTGACATAATAATTTGGATTACAATAACAAGGCAGAGAAAGAAGGGGAAAGAAAGAAAGAAAGAAAGAAAGAAAGAAAGAAAGAAAATCATGGTCCCTTGCACTTGAGTTGTACTTTATTTTATCGACCACGGAAAAATGAAAGGCAAAGTTGACTTCGGCAGGATTCGAATTCAAAGTAAACTCTTTACTCACAGATACATTATCCAATGTATCTTATTTCTTTTCTCTTTGGTGACGGTAGTATGAAATTTGGCAAGGATTTTGGTAGGGAACAACCTGATCCTTCACACTTACGGTACAGTCGGCCAGTTTACTAAACTATACCTGCACTCGTGATGACATGTGATAAGAACTTCTCGTTTAAAGTGTTTAATTAGGCTTCTTGTCAAAGAGAGTTCTTTCATGATCATTTTCTCTGTCAAGCACCTTTTGAACCTTCTGCTGCTGTTTAGTTAAGGGCTGGAATTTTTGTAGTACATTCCACTTTATTTTGTAATGTGCGGCGTTTTCTTTCAGCGTCCATACTGTCTTACTGGACATCGCGTCTCTCTTAGATATTAAACGAGGACTAGTAGATTTTGAACCTGGTCCTGAAGGGTCTTCCTCAGCGTTCACATGTTTCCGTACGTTTGTTTCTCTACTGGGATCTTTCGACACTATCTCTGCTTCATACATGGTTTCTGAATTGCATGGCAGTTTAGTGGGCACGTGACGTTACTCCTGAATTAGCAACCTGCTTCTGTGCTAGGCTTGGGCCTATTTAGAAATATTTTATTTATGCTTAGTGCACAGCTGAGAGAAACCCTCAAAGTATCTCTATTGGAGATTTTTCTGCATATATATACATGTCCAGGGAAAACAATTATCGAACAAGTTAAGATTTCCATTAAGAGAAAACGGGGGTGTAAACAACATCACCATTTCCGTGGGATTTTCTCTTGGTGAGATTAGTGTCGAACATCTAACTAATTTTACTTCTAAATCTACTTGCAGCCTTGTTGTATTACGGGTCTGTGGAGTCGGAGAGCTTCTTCTTCGACGATAGGTTAAGATTCTTCTTCTAAATTCTTTGTCAGGTCTTTGAAAACTATGGCCGGATGGCAGGAAGCTGTGTTTATATATGTCAGCCTCTTATATGGTTTCTGGAAAAGTTTATAGTCACCAATGTCTAACTTTAATGTCACATCCAGGAAATTAACCACTTTCAAATTAATCTCTATTGTGATTTTGAGCCCAAGAGAATTAAGGGTGTGAGCTAAGTCCTTCATGAGCCTATTGAGAGTGTGGCCGTTTCTCCCTCCATTTAGGGCCAAGGCATTGTACCTATGTAAGCCAAAGCTAGTTGATGGGAAGTTCTTTCTTATATCCAGCAAAAAGGCCCATAAGGTTACATATATCAAATGCTGTCATTGCAACATCGAAGAAGCTACTCGGGTCACTTTGCTTAATGCAGGTCGAACACTGTTAAATAGATGGAGTTTTCTGGGTACATCATGATGTTAATGTCCCCATTGCTAATTTCAGTATAGCCCCTAGCAATGCTGAGTGTCCTATATAACAAATTCTTCGATATGGATGGATAAAAAGTGCACGATGATGAATTGGGTGAATTATGCTCTGCTTCAGCCGCTGTTGCTTTTAAACCTTGAGATGACCTTATTGGTGTTGCGTCATAGGGAGAGACCAGAAGTTCTTCTAATGTCGCATATGATATTTCTGAGCAGGTGTTTGCTTACCAAGACGGTTTCCAATTTCACAAGGTTAATCAGCTGAAAATTGTGAGCTGTTGACAAATTTAGATTTGTGGTATTCGATGGTTATAAAGACACTTTCCTTTGCCAGAGCTTCTATCCAATCTTCTATGCTTAATCTAAAAGCTAGCTCTTTGATCGCATGGTTAATGTTATTATAGACCTGAGAATCAGCCTTCCTGTAAGTCTGTGCGATACAATTGACTAATAGTTGTATTTATGCTTCGTTATCTAATCTATATAAATTCTTAGATTTGTCCAAAAAGAGTCAAGTTCTCTTTGAATTCTTAGGTTTTCATATATCTGCGTTTAGTAAATTCTGGAAAGGAATAGAGGGCACAGAATCTCTGGAAAGGAGTACAGGAAATACAGAATCCCAGCTTTAGTATGATGTCGAAATGTATCAGTGTCTGACCAGTTCATCCGTAGACTCCCTGCTGGTAATAAATTCTTTGATAGTTGGCGATCATTGTCGTCAAGCAGACGCACTGGGCTAGAATGAGTTCAGGATGTCGTTCGGATCATAAAACTTAATGACTATTAGGCAAACATCAATAACACAACATACGCTCATATACACATATACATATACGTACACACGCATATACATACCCAATTATACACGCACATGCGCCGTTCTACATTTATACACAGACTCATCAATTCACACACAGACTCATCAATTCACACACACACACACACACACGAGAAGGTACCCCCAAAGAAACCAGAATTTTGCATTATTATTCTATTCACTTCGTTTTACATGTTTACATTTTCATTGCCTTCAAGATATTTTCAATTTGAAGTAATGCATCGGTCCAGACGCGTTTTCCACTGTTCGAAGCAGCCCTGGAACCCATGCGAAGTGATCCTTTTTAACGCCTCAATCGGTTCTTTTCTTCACCTCTTCCACATCTACAAATACCGTAGGACCAGTTTTCGTCACCATTGATGACATTCAGAAAAAAGGTCCGGATCAACTTCCAACTGTTCTTTCTGTTCACGACACGCATTCAGTCGTGACTGCTTTTGATCTTCCGTGAGCAAGCGAGGCACGAATTTTGCTGCAATACTTTTCATTCGCAACTCCGCGCTCAAAATTCGTTAGCAGGAGCTTCAGGAAACACTAACTATATAAACAAGTTCGTCAATTGTTCGGCGACGGTCTTCCAAGATCAGTTCATGAATTTTCATGTTTTCATTCGTTTGTGAGGTCGACGGTCGCCCTGGATGAGGTTGGTCTTCAAGCGACAAGTGACCATTCCTAAAGTGTGAAAAACACTCATAAACTTATGTTTTTTTTTGTTTTTTTTTTACTCATAGCAGCGTGCTTGTAAGCTGTTTGAAGCATGACAACTGTTTCGGCCTCCGTTCTCCCCATAAGAAAACAAAATTTCACGGAGGCACGTTAAAATCGACGAACAGGGGAGAAGCACTGCAAAACAAAGACACACCACGTAGCAGTACGACTCCATAGGAGGACGCAGTTGGCAGACTGTTGCCTGAGGGTTGCATCAAGTGGCTTCTAGCGACGGAAGCTTGAACTACAACGGGCTTGTCCCACAGAGAACTTTCTGGTTACTTTTGGGTACCTCCATCAATACACATCAACAGGCATGTAAATGCCTATACGTCCACATATACATATATACGGTCAAATACGTGCACTCACACATACACTTATATATATATATATATATATATATATATATATATATATATATATATATATATATATATATATATATATATATATATATATATATATATATAGGCGCAGAAGTGGGTGTGTGGTAAGTAGCTTGCTTACCAACCACATGGTTCTGGGTTCAGTCCCACCGCGTGACACCTTGGGCAAGTGTCTTCTACTATAGCCTCGGGCCGACAAAAGCCTTGTGAGTGGATTTGGTAGACGGAAACTGGAAGAATTCCGTCGTATATATGTATATATATATATATATATATATATATATATATATATATATATATATATATATATATATATATATATATATATATATATATATATATATATATGTGTGTGTGTATATATGTTTGTCCCCCCAACATCGGTTGACAACCGATGCTGGTGTGTTTATGTCCCCGTAACTTAGCGGTAAAAGAGACCGATAAGTACTAGGCTTCCAAAGAATAAGTCCTGGGGGCGTTTTGCTCGGCTAAAGGCGGTGCTCCAGCATGGCCGCAGTCCAATGACTGAAACAAGTACATACATACATACATACATACATACATCAAGTAGTTTTGTAAGTAAATGCCTAACTGTCTCTCTGGATAAGCTTGGATTTCCAGAAAAACAAATCAACTGATTCGCACATTTCAAATACAATCTGTAAGCGGAGCAATAAAACTATGCAAGACTTTTCTCAGTTTTCAAGATGTGACGTTATTTTCATTATCTCCATTCCATCGATGGAGCTTTACATCTTTGTTAGAAACCAGTTCCTTTCGCAAAGAAAGACTTTAAATAATTAAAAACAGAAAAGAACGTGAGAGTGCGCGCGCGCACACACGCATGAGCACACACACACACGCACACATTCTTGACGTCATAAGAATTTAATAAGCTATGAAGGAGGGCGTCAAATAATTGTTTGGTGGGGAGGGGGAATAGTATATCATGAAGCACAAACATGAAACTATCCAAATAGAGTTACCTACATACGTACATACATAATACATACATACATACAACACACACACACGCACATATATATGTATTATGTATGTATTTATACACACACATATACATACATGCACACACTAATATATACACCTGCCGAATATATAAGTACATCTGTGAACCTGTGCATCTTTGTGTGTTTGCTGCCATCAATGTCACAATATTGACATCTCGGCTGAGTCAATTTAGGTATTTATAAAATATCTCGTCGTGTATCGTAGTTTGATTCGGTATGACAAGTTTTAATCGATAAACTGCTTCTTATAATAAGGTGGCCATCAACGTTACGAATGCCAACATCACGTGTGAAAAGCAACCTTTTATAAGTGACAAACAAAACAAACACTTACTTTTCGATCCATGTGAAACTGATTCACGTTTACATATATGTATATCGTATATTTATGTATAAAAGAATAACAACTGTATTTATCAAGATATTTTTAATGTATAGCTAGACATTAACGGTGTATATGTATACGCGTTTACATATATATATATATATATATATATATATATATATATATATATATATGTATGTATGTATGTATATGTATATGTGTGTGTGTGTGTAATTGAGACAATTGGAGTCAACAAGAAGTACGGTTGGACATTTATTTTTTAATCACTACAATTGTTTCCACGTAACGTAGTTCTCCAGACTTACAGGTACTTGATTATGCAACCACTTCCCTGCATTATGAGATCTAATTGTGTTTCCGCGGGCGATATGTAAATATTGTCTCCGTAAGTTCAAATTCTTGGCTTCAAGAACATCCTCTCTGTTTGTCGTACCTAAATTTAGTAGAAGTCACTGGGTATACCAGGGTGTGTTGTACCTGAAGGACTGTTGGTAAACTGCTTTGAATGTGTAGATGTAGTGGGATAGTGATTCTACTACTGTTAAAGTGGTTGCCGTTTTAAAGAGATTGGTATTTGATTTCTTTGTACTCTTGATTTGTTCTTCATTGTTGGTTACATATGCGATTGTCCTTAGCTGACCTTTTTTCAATTATCTTATTCAAACACGACAGATGCCCAAATGTAACCCTGAAAATACGTCTAATACTACTACTGGATAGCACAGGATGAAATATGAAGGCGGACACGCTTTATACTGTACTCTATTACGTTCTTAACAATATACCAAAACTCTGTGTGTGTGTGTGTATTGGGTTGACAAGAAAGTAATTTCGGTTTTTTAATGTGAAGTCGTCTTTCTTTTTCATACACAGAATGAATTTTAATACATATATATTTGTTCTTTTACTCTTTTACATGTTTCAGTCATTTGACTGTGGATAAAACTGAACCAGCACACACTAAAACATATAATTATTGGCAAACCAACACACTCAGACGCGCATATATGAATGTGTCTTTGTGTGAATGTATTTGTTGTGGTTGATTTGAGGCATTAAGAGATTTGAAAATAAATCTTATTCAGAACTGGGGTCGATGTCAACGACTTACTCCCTTTTTCGAAATTGCTGGTCTTCTACCAAAATTTGAAACCATATTATTATTATTTTTATCATTATTATAATTATTATTATCATCATCATCATCAGCAGCAGCAGTAGCATCATCATCATCATCATCATCATCATCATCATCATTTGCCTAAAGGTGGCGAGCTGGCAGAATTGTTTGCATGCTGGGCAAAATGCTTAGCTGCATTTCACCCATCTTAATAGTCAGGGTTCAAATTCTGCCGAAGTCGACTTAGCCTTTCGGGGTCGATGAAATAAATGCCAGTTGAACACTGAGATTGATGTAATCGACTGACAAACCCTCCGAAATTGCTGGCCTTGTGCCAAAATTTGAAACCATTATTATTATTATTATAGTTAATATTATTATTATTATTATTATTATTATTATTATTATTATTATTATTATTATTATTATTTGCTTTTACTTAAATTTATACAAGCTGCACCCAAGTTTCACTCAGAGACGTCAAGATACAACAGGTTTTGTATCTAAAGATGTAAACATGTAAGTTGTCATGCAATTGAAAAAACTGATGTGTGTGTCTTATGAAATAGAAATCTCTTTACAAAATGTACAAGTCTGACTAAGATTGTACCGATAGGTATGATCTTTTGGGACTCACTTATTTTGGGGCTGCCAGGAATTTGGACTACATATTTGTTTGTTCCGTTTGATATCATACCGAGTACCATTAATAAAAATAGGTAACGTTACTTTGAGATGCTATTCTCTCTCCAACTTCTTATGCTTATTCAATTTTTCAAGCGTTTTCAGTGATATGTTTTTTGTAGCATGCAGCAAAAGATATGTATTTTCAACATGATTTTTCACAATAATATCAGGTCGGTTAGTCAGAATTTCCTGATCAGACTGAAATCTGGAATTCCAAGAATTTAGCATTCTGGGTTACTTGTGTAATTTATTTTCCCACCATTTTTCTTTGTGACAGAGGTTGTATGTTGACCAGTTTATGCTTGTCGTTTCGTTGCAAGTACTCTGTTGGTACTATTTTGCCGTCGACTGGTACTGGATGTTCTCTGCACACGCGACACGATGAACTACTTCCATGTTTCAGAATACTACGCTAGTAATTCCTAGATAGCAAAGTGTAAGCCTGAGCAGCAGTAGCAGCAGCAGCAGCAGCAGCAGCAGCAATGGCAAGAGCAACAAAATAAGCCATTGTATTTTATGTGGATGACTTGAAACTCTGTGGTGCAGACATCGATGAGCTTGAACGCCTATTTCGTACTGCGAAAGCATTCAATGCATTCAGTATTGACATCGGTATGGTGTTTGGTCTTGAAATTGGAAACCTCAAATTCAGTCATGCTGACCCAGTTATAAAAGAACTTGAGCAGGAACAAGCCTATAAATACCTAGGAATAAAATAAGAATCTGGCATTCAGCATGCAAGCACGAAAGAGAAGATCATGAAGGAATGTTATAGGAGAGTTCGAGCAGTTATGAAATCTGGACTAAATGCACTTAACTAGGCGTTAGCCATAAATTCATTAGCCGTTCTAGTTGTTACTTATAGCTTCAATGTGTTGAACTGGATTATCAGTAAAATAAACAAAATTGATAGAAAAATCCGTAACTTTCTGACATGTAATAAGATGCACCACCCAAACCCAGACGTGTATCGTCTTCTTTGCCTTCCCTGAGCCCCAGGAGGTCGAGGCTTGATCCAGTTTGAACTTTCTTACAAAACTACAATTGGACTAGTCAAATATCTTGAAACAACTAACGACTGGATGCTTAAAACTGATAAACAAGATTCACAGGGACAGAAAACCCCTTTATGAGACGTAGGTCAACGGTCTCAAAGTGGATGAATAGGTAACTGAAGGATAAGGAGAAGTCTGTCTTAATACAGACATTTCTAGAAATCGAAAACAAGATCAAACTCTCTCATGAAAGAGAAAGAGCAGAGAGAGAGAGAGAAGGGAACTGAAACAAGCATAAACACAAATCCCAAAGCTTTCTATATATTCGCAAAGGAAACAACCACAATACAATATAAAATAGGGCCATTGCTCCAAGGGAATGACTCACTGAAAGCTGACCCAGTGAACAATTTTAAAGTGTCTTCACTTCCACCTCGGACACATGCAGATAAAAAATTCGGCTGAATTCTTTAATATTGCAGCTCTAAAGAAGGAGGCGCTAGCCATGGATTACATCAACATTGAGGAGACAGATGTAACAACAGCCATAGATGAAATGAGCTCATGCTCCACAACTGGTCCTGTTGGCTTCCTACCTGTTGTCCTGAAGTCATGTAAGCAGGCTTTAGTGAAACCACTTCAGATACTTTTCCAAAGTTTCCTTCCAAGTGGTAAACTTCGTAAAAAGCTGAAAGAAGGCATTATATACCCTATCCACAAAGGTGGAAGCAAAGCAGAGGCCAAAAGCTACAGGCCACTCTCTATGACCTCACATGCCAATAAAGTCATGGAGCAAATCATCAGAAAGAAGTTTATAATGTTTCTAGAAGAAAATGACCCACTGGACAATACACAGCATGGCTTCCATTCAAGAAGAAGCTACCTCACACAATTCCTACAGCACTGACTGGGTTTTGAAACAGCTGCTTGACCATTCAGCTGTCAGCGTGATATACCTTGACTTTACAAAGGCATTTGATAAGATAGATCATGGCTTGATATATCATGAGCTACAAGACCTTGGCATTGCTGGTAAACTGGGAGAGTGGCTGCATGACTTCCTTAAAGACAGAAGTCAAGTAGCTGCAGCCAATGGTGCTCTTTCTGAGGAAACTCAAATCCCAAGTAGTGTCCCCCTTCGAACTGCTCTGAGGCCATTACTGTTCATAATAGTTCTCTTTGACATGCCCATGGTCACTCAGACAGCCACTGTCACTAGCTATGTTGATGGTACAAAATTATCACCAGCAATAAAAACTAAGATGATGTTGCAAGCTTACAGCAGGAGCTGAATTCGATATATAAGTGGGCTGAAATAAACCACATGCAATTTAATGCTGGAAAATTTCAAGCAATGCACTATTAACTCACGAATGTACTACAGACTGCATATACAGGACTTAAAGACTACAATCCTAGTGTCACAGGTAGTGAAAGACTTGGGGATCAGTATATGCAATGATGCATCATTTTATATGCACATTGCCAAGATGGCAGCAAAGTTCAGACAACTGGTAGGATGGATACTGAGGTCCTTCAAGACAAGAGACCAAGAAATTATGTTGACTCTGTAGAGAACCTTTTTTCTCAGCTGCCTGGACTACTGCTCCCAGTTATGGTCACCATATAGTGCCAAACTAACAGCAGAGCTTGAAATAATCCAATGCCACTACACTAAAAAGATTGAAGTGGATGAAAAACAGTGAAGTGGGTGAGCTACAGGGATAAGCTGAGAAAACTGCAACTTTACTCCCTGGAGTGAAGGTGTGAGAAATATGCAATAATCTACATATGGAAAACTCTAGAGGGCTAGTACCTAATTTTGGCATTGAGTGTTAGACAAATGTCAGAATTGGCTGCCATTGCATTGTACTAAAAGTATCATCTGCTCCATCTGAATTCATGACCAAGTACTGCAATAATCTAAGGTTCAAAGGCCCACAGCTCTTCAACGTTCTACCACAAAAAATAAGAAATCTGCATAAGGTGGAAGTAGATTTCTTCAAAAAGGAACTAGACATTCTCCTCACCACAATACCAGATGAACAAACAGCCTGACATGAGGTGCACATGAGGACAAAGGAATCAAACTCCCTTATACACCAAATGACAAAGGTACATGCAGGAGTGGTGATGTGAAATGCCCCAGATGGAGGAAATCAGAAACACCATGGTGGTGCTCCAGCATGACCACAGCTGCATGGCTGAAACAAGTAAAAGAATAGAAGAATATTATATATATATATATATATATAATCAAGGTTCAGGGAAGGCAGATCCAACAGGAACAGTAATCCAAGGTAACAAGAGATTCCGGCAGTTGGGTACATCAAATCCAGTTGAAAGGCCAGGGTCCGTGTGAGCGTACGTTATATAAGTTCAAAAAAACAATAACAAAAAAAACAACAAAGTGAGGACGTGATACGGATAGTGTTATTGGACGCTCGGGAAAGGAAATCTCTCTTTCCTTTCCCAAGCGTCCAATAACACTATCCGTATCACGTCCTCACTTTGTTGTTTTTTTGAACTTTATATATATATATATATATATATATATATATATATATATATATATATATATAATATATATATATAATATATAAGCTAGATTCATGTACTGGCTACAGTCTTGGACTGTAGAGATAGCATATATGGTAATTATTTCAGGTACAGATTTTAGCTTCATAGATTTTAAGAGTCACTATATATTTTGACACACACACACTTACATAGATTCCAGCATACATATGCATGAATAAGTAACCTAACTTCATCTACTTTATTGTTAATAATTTTAAAGGAATACAGCCATTCCAAGAAAGAAAACCAGTGGATATTGAAAAGTACTGTTCTTAATGGAAGAATGTATTCAAAGAGAAAGTGATGAATGTTTATGTGTCAAAATTGCTCTGCTCATAACACAGCATTCTGACAGTCATTATTGGGCAGACTCCCAAGACAAAAGGATTTGCGAGCTGTCACACTTCACTGTACCTGTCACTAAATCCCTGAATTATTGTCTGCCATTAAAATTCCTTTTCTCTAGTCTTCAAATATGGTCTCTTTTAATGAGCTCCAGAACGAATCTGACTTGATAGATCTTTGGTGGCATCATCACATGAAAGATTAGACTGTATTTTATTATTTGATATGTCAGATTTTTGCTGACTTCTCTACTCAATCTAATAAATCTTACTTGTTTGCACAACACGTCCTGGATTAATACCATATTTTATTGATTTGCAAAGATGAATGGCAATGTTGACTTCAGCATGATGTGAATTCCAGGCATCAAGTGTTGGAACAAATACTGCCAAGGAATTTTGTCCTATGATCCATAAACTCAGCCAATTTACTAAATAATTTAATAGTAGGCTGCTTTCAGTACCCTATAATGGATTAGCAAATTTCTGTTAGATGTAATACTGATTTCTGTAGATTAATTGGAAGTAAAGATTTGTATAAATGATGTAACAGTCAAATATTATAAAATATTGCAGAAATTAGGACAGAGGATTGGCAGGATCATTAGGGCATTGGACAAAAGGGACTGTGGTATTTAGTTGCACTGTTCTACTTTCTGAACTCGAATCTCACCAAGATCAACTTTGGCTTTCATCCCCCTGGAGTTAATAAAATACCAGTCATGTACTGGGATTAATAATATTGACTAATCTCCTCCTTCAAATTTTCAAGACTTGTACCTATGTCAAAAACAATTTTCTTCTTGCAAATATTTATACTTTTTATTAGATATTGTTATTGGTAATTAATGGTTAGTAAGAATTTACTTTTTCTCAGATGATTGCTGATGCATGAAATTAACTTCTGCAGTTACTAACAACAACAACAACAAAAGACCTATTGGTACAAGTTCTTAGGAGCAAGTAGATATTTGTATATTGAAGTAAGGTATGAATGTATACATCTTATTTGTAAATATTCAGTTACAGTTAAGAAAAAGTAAAATCTTGGCTACAGCTATCAAGCCAGAACCAAAACTGCTCTGCTTTTAAACAAGCAAGCAATTTTAGAAGACACTTTATGCAAACAGCAATCTATTTTTGAAAGACATAAATAAAAATTCTTCTATATAACACAAGGTATAAAGTGTGTGAGCTAATGACAGAAAGTGAAGCCACACACATCAAAGGGGAGTTTATCAAAGTGTGTATAGTTATTGCCAAAGATAGTCAGATTGTTGCATAAATATAGCACAGAAGGTTATAATTGCCCATGGGATGCTGGCAAAATATACATTACAAATAGATTTTTCTTTAGAAAAAGATTTATGTTTAGAGCAGAGGTGAAGACTGATTTTCCTCAGCTCAAATCAGAAATAAGTAATTTCAATTTATTTATTCTACAGAAAAACTGAGCAGTATAGTTACAGATTCTGTATCATGTACAGTAGGATATCATAAAAGGATTTTAAGTGTTAATCAAGAAAGAATTGGAAAACTTAACAGGAATCAAATACCTTAATTGGGTGCCATTGTCTTATTCATGAACACAATGTGTGTGTGTGTGTGTGTGTGTGTGTGTGTGTGTGTGTGTGTGTGTGTGTGTGCATGTGCACATTTTTATAAATAAACAATACAAATGTGATAACAAAATGTATTCATGAAAAAATAAGTAATTCAACAACAGAAACTTTAATGAACCTTGAAACAGAATATGGTGGGGTCATGCTCAAATGTTATTTCTCAAAAAGCAAGTGAAGCTCTTTTAGGATGTTAAAAGTTTTCTATCATGGGAATCAAGGGACAAAGAAGAAAATGGTTTCTGACTGAGTATCTTCAGTTGATCTCACAAGTAACACAAGTTGACATCAAAAGGAGTGAATCAGCTATTTGCTTATCTTCTTGTCAACATCAGAAGTTTTGTATAAAAGCTGCTATTGTTTATAAATCTATTGGTAGATTTACGAATAAAATAAAAACGGCATGGAATATTTTCCGGTACCTAAAGAACCAATGGCAAAGTATGCTACAAAGTGCTTCGATCTTTCAGGTCAATTTCAAGAGGCTGAGATTTTTTGAAATCATAAATTCAAACTTTGAACATGAGCAACTACTCTTGATCTGCAGAAAATTCCAGTTCATTAATAATCAGATAAATTGTATTAAAAAAAAACAGTAAAATTTGGATAACAATGCATTATCTATTTTGGAATTTTATAAATCATATGTAGAGATTGAAAAATATTCATATTTGAGGAACCATAGATTGAAAATGCATCACTGCTTTCTACTACTAAACTGGCTGAGAAAATTAGAGATGATTATCTTGCAAATCAAGTCAGACATTTTGGATTATCTTTGTGCTTACCAAAACAAAGTAGAACCAACCATATTATTGAGATGTGAGGTAAGTCTTATTCAATTTAAAACACAGGCAATATGGTTTCAGGTTCAGTTCCATTGTTTGGCACTTTGGGAAAGTGACTTCTAATCCTATGCTAACCTATGCTTCATGAATGTATTTGGTAGATGGAAACTGTAAGGAAGCCTATTGTGTGTGTGTAAATATTTACATTCTGGTATTGTTTGTTGGAAATCCCTCAGCAAATCATCTGGTAGTTCCACACTTTTCAAAAGAAGCGGATTAAAAGATCCCTTACAATGAAAATCGTCATAGATTAGTGACTAGAAGGGTATTTGGTTGTAAAACAAATGAATGAACTTTGTGATATCTTGCTATTTAAAGCATTTCAAAGTTTTGATATTGCTAAGAGTAAGACAGTGAGCTGGCAGAATTGTCAACACAGCCCTGCTCAATCTGTGGAAAAGGCATAGGCAGAAACTCGATAAAACCTAGCTGGTGTAAAATATGGACACATAAGAGGTGCAGCAATATCAGAGGAAGGTTAAGAGGGAAAATAGTTTTTGTGTGTGAAAGATGCACAGGTACAATTAGCATTAAAAATATAAAGAAAATCACATGCCAGGGGGAGAAAAATAGCTTTCATTGCCTAGGTAATTACCTAGGTTGATAGCGTCCATTATCTAGGTAACCAAGTCAGTAGTGGGGGTGGATGCTCCGAGAGCATAGTTACTAAATAAGAATAGGCTGGGCAAAGTTCAGAGAGCTCCTTCCTCTGCTGGTAACAAAGGGTATCTCTCTCAGAGTGAAAAGCAGACTGTATAATACCTGTGTGTGAACAGGCATGCTACATGGCAGATAAACATGGGCTGTGACAGCCAAAGACATGCATAGACTTGTAAGAAATAAAGCTAGTATGCTTTGCTGGATGTATAATATCAGTACGCATGCACATCAGAGTGTAAACATCCTGAGAGAAAAGTTGGGCATAAGAGGCATCATTTGTAGTGCACGAGAGACATCTGCGTTGGTATGATCATTACCATCATCATCATCGTTTAACGTCTGCTTTCCATGCTAGCATGGGTTGGACGATTTGACTGAGGACTGGTGAAACCGGATGGCAACACCAGGCTCCAATCTAAATTTGGCAGAGTTTCTATAGCTGGATGCCCTTCCTAACGCCAACCACTCAGAGAGTGTAGTAGGTGCTTTTACGTGTCACCTGCACGAATGCGTATGAATAAGCACAGCTGTGTGAAAATGTGCCACACTCTAAAAGTAGAGGGAACCTGTGGAAGAGGTAGCAGCATTTCATCCATCCTTACATTCTAAATTCAAATTCTGCCAAGCTCAACTTTGCTTTTCATTCTTTCAGGGTCAATTAAATAAATACCAGTTGAATACTGGGGTTGCATTGCAAAGACCTGTTGAGGCAAGTGAAATCGAAATCAAATTCGATGACTGGCATCCGTGCTAGTGGAGCGCTAAGAGCACCATCCGATCGTGATCATTGTCAGAGCAGCCGACTGGCTTCTGTGCCGGTGGCACATAAAAAGCACCATTTGAACATGATCGTTACCAGCATTGCCTTACTGGCAAGTGAAAAAATATTTGAGTGAGGTCGTTGCCAGTGCCACTGGACTGGCTCCTGTGCAGGTGGCATGTAAAAAACACCATTTGAGCATGGCTTTTGCCAGTACCCGCCTGACTGGCCCTCGTGCCGGTGGCACATAAAACCACCCACTACGCTCTTGGAGTAGTTGGCATTAGGAAGGGCATCCGGTTCACCAGTCCTCAGTCAAATCGTCCAACCCATGCCAGCATGGAAAGCGGACGTTAAACGATGATGATTTACCCAGTGCATCTAAATTGTTGGCCTTGTACCAAAATTTGAACTCAATATTGCTTAGAGTGATTGCATACTTACCACTGAATTTGGTAGAGTCAAAGATTCATTATTTGATCATTACAGGTGTACCCTGCAGGTTCTTAAGCACTTACAAAATTCCACTCCCACACACACCGAAAGGATTCTTCCCCCCTGATCTACAGGACCACTTGACCTGCTAGAAATAGTAATATCTCAAATTATAACCCACAGCCATAAAAAGAAACGGAAGGACATATTGTACCTGGAACTTAAAAGACAATCTAAATCACCTAATGCTATATTTATTTCCTTATTCTTTCTTTCACTTGTACATACTATACACAAATATGTCATCCATGAGAGAGAGAGGTGGGAGGCTAAACTAGAAGGTGGCAAAGAGAGAAAGAGAGCTAGAAATAGAATTACTAAGATAGAGAATGCCAGGTAAATAGAATAGAATACCTTAATGATTCCGCTTTTAAACCACCTATTTTATGTCCTTTCATCCTTTCCATACATCTCCATCCATATATAATTTTCTCATTCACTCACATTCCCTCTAAATTACCATTCCTGAGATTTTCCTAATTCAAAATCCGTCTTCATTGCTCCCACACCCTACACACACATTTATTGTTTCACACTCCTCCCACCCGCAACACTTTTCTTACTTGGTCAATGACTCCTTTTTCATTTTCCCCTTTGTGTACTATTTCTCCTCTTTCTCGTTTTCCCTCTCATTGATTTCAGAATGCATTTCCCTCCTTCTTTCAATCTACCTATTTAATGTCTATCTGTCAGAGGTGACAAGAATTGCAAGAGTGCAAGTGTATATACATTTGTGTGTGTGTGTGTGTGTGTGCACGTGCGTGCCTGTGTTTGTATGTATGCATGTGCTTGTCATAGAAAAGCATCGAGAAGAATTCTGAATTATATCAACTGTAAGGTTTCATTTTACATTAACTGAAACCTTTAAAATTATTTAAACACACACACACACACAAACGAGAGTGCATAAACTTGAACGCAGATGCAACTTTCTCTGTGAAGACACACACAATACACGTCTGTATTATACATATGTATAAACACACACACACACAGGGGCAAGAATAATTAGTGAGAATATTCCAGATATAAACATCAGGGCTGTAATTATTTATCCTCACAAATATGGCTATAAATGAGAATCTAATCATTAAAACAGTAACTCATTTGAGCATCAGACTGCATGTAGGTTTCGTCCTTACTTTCAGGATCAATTGTTATATTAACAATTTATCCATATTTGTTATGTTATCAATCTATATTGAGGCTGTGAACAAGTAAAAATAACATGAACTACATTTCTTGCATTTAAAAGAACAAAATAAAATGAACTTAGTACCAGGTCAGTAAAAAAATATTGGAAAAGTGAGGGAAACACTCAAGAATAAGAGTGGAAGAAATAATGGTGAGAAAAAAAAAAGACAAAGAAAGACTCAGTAAGAAGAAAATAAATAATATACAATTGAGACCCATTCAGACAGATTATAGTTTGTTTAGCCCTAGGTTATAACTGATAGAATAGAGATGATCCAAGGTATGCCAGTTAGTATTATTAATTTTCCTTCTTAAGGCTGTGAGCTGGTAGAATCGTTAGCATGCCGGCTGAAATGCTTAGCAGCATTTTGTCTGTCTTTACGTTCTGAGTTCAAATTCCGCCAAGGTTGACTTTGCCTTTCATCCTTTCGGGATCAATAAATTAAGTACTAGTTGCATACTTGGATGGATTAATGTAATCGGCTGGCCCCCTCCCCAGAAATTTCGGGCCTTCTGCCTAGAATAGAAAAGAAACCGTTAGTATGCTGGACTAAATGCTTAATAGCATTTCATCTGTCATTATATTCTGTGTTCAAACTCTACCAAGGTCAAATTTGCCTTTCATCCTTTTGGGGTTTATAAAACAGTACCAGTTGAGCATTGTGATTGATGCTGAAACCAATATTCCTTCCTTCCTATTCTAAAAGTGTAGGCTCTGATTTGCAATTTGGCTGCTATATACCCAGGGAGAAGAGTTGAGCAACTACTTGAGAAGAAGAGAGAAGAAACTATGTGAAGAAAAGAGGTGAGGAAATACAAAACTGTGAAGTGTTGTAAATAGCTTTTCATTTGGGTAATTTAAAATTATTGCATGTAAATTTATTCCAAAACTATGTTTGCTCAAACATATAAAAATAGATATTTGAATATTTTATAATGAACAATTATATACATACACACATGCATGTTACATACATAAGTGTGTGTGCATATATACCTACAATAGAAACTGTACAGGGTGTCCACAAAGTCTGGGTACAAGGAGAAAATAAAATCGTAACAGACAATAGAATATAACAAATAATTACTTTTTTTAATCCCATGTACCCAGACTTTGTGGACACCCTGTAGAATGTCTCCCAAATTACTTAATAGTGTTTGGTTACATGTCTTTACATTCCAAGTTCAAATCCAGAGTGTAGACTTTGCTTTTCACCTTCCAAAGGAAATAGGTACGTCTACAAATACAGGGGTTAATATACAGAGCATGCCAATTATTTTTGAACAAACTTTAATGAGCCATAACTAGCAGATGCCTTAATGTAATCTATTCAGTTCTTTTTCAGTAACAACTTGACAGCTTCAAGTCTGACAAAGAAAATGAAAAAGTAAGTCCATCTTGGTTCCACTGGTCATATTTCAATGAAATAGCATCAGAAACATTTGAACCATCTTGTTTTTCACATACCTTAAATATTTCAATTTTAGCTTCTCCAGACTCGTTATTGTTACCCTAACCCTAACCCTAACCCTCACCCACTTCAGATGATTCTGAAAGTTCTATAGACATCTTGTCATTACACTGGTTGTTATGGTGCTCATATATTAGCTGTAGGCTCATATATACATACTGTGCTCATATATATATATATATAAATATATATATATATCATCATCATCATCATCATCGTTTAACGTCCGCTTTCCATGCTAGCTTGGGTTGGACGATTTGACTGAGGACATTATATATATATATATATATATATATATATATATATATATATATATTAGTTTTAGGGTAAAGAACCAAGGTTCATGAACTCATAGTGTGAAACTTAATTTAATTTTAATTTTTAATAAATTGAATTTAATTGAGTTTTTACCTGTAAATTTGGATTTTTATCCCTAATAATATTATTATTATTATATATATGACGATGATGATGATGATGATATACATATATACTGTGCTCATATATAAGTTGTAGGTTCATATATACTGTGCTCATATATGTAGTTGCTAACCATAATGACTCAAATCCCCAGGTTTTCGTAAGTGACAAGGACTTTCATTTAGGGTTGGGAAAGAGCTAGAGGCCTCTAGTGAAGAAATATTCTCTATGATGAAGAGAAAAAATATTCTCAGCAAGTCAGACATCACCAGGACAATCAAGTTCAACCAGCAGATCCTGGACAACATCAACAATAGCCTCAGTGGATCAATGAAGACTAGTAACAAGCAGCTCAAAGTAGCAGAATTTACTACCAGATATAAAGATAGGTAAAAGTCCTACATCGTCAATAAAGCCAACAACCCACAACGTCAAAATTTCAATGGGGGCTGTTATGGTAGGTTTGATGAGTTGTGAGGAACTCTTCACCATGGCATGAAATCACTTCCATGTCCACAGAGTAAATTTGCTTTGTGTCTTACTTTTGTACATGGTTACACAATGCATTCTGTATAATTCATGTATTGATTTATATAAAATTTAGAAATTTAATAAACAGACAGAACCAAATATTATTAAACATTTTGCAAGTAATCAAGACAGAGATGAGAGGAAAAAAATGTTTATTTATTCTGCAAAACAGAATTCCTAACCATCCACTGAATGTAGTTGTATTGTTGAAAATATGAATGAGCAAATTGTTGCTGAGTTAATGAAGCAGGTGGAGTTATGAGAGAAGAGTGAAATGGATTTGGAACAGGTAACACAGGTCGTCTTTGTGAAACGGACTGACAAGCTTGAGGAACCCAATTGGCCCATGTATACTGATAGGGATATGAGGGATAAAATAAAGGATAACCAGTCAGGGATTGCCATGGAAAACTGGGGTTGTGACCAGCAGAAGTTTTGTGATGTGGCTCATTTATATTGGAGGATATGGAAGAAAGAGAATCAGAAAAACTATATTCTGCTGGAGAAAAATACTCAGAGAAGTCTTCTTCTTCTGAATAGGAACTTGAAATATCTGAAGTTGTTGAAGAATCACTGTCCTCACTTAAAGAGAAGTCCTCCTTTAATCGATCAGGTTGTACATGGACCGAACCAAATTTCAAGTTGTTGCTCTTATTCTTTACAGGAACAGACTTCTGTGGCACATCAATGGACTGAGACCTCAAAGAGCCTGCATTGCTTGCTGTCTTTTGATTCTCAGTTTTGAGTTTAGATACGGAATCATTTGGACTAAGTTCACGACTGACTTGATCTCTTTTTAAAGAAACTTGGAATTTGGCAGAAGTATTGGTTTTCTCAAAGTCTAAATTATAACGTCGTCTTTCACCCTTATTAACCAATGTGTTTGCATCATCAGTAATGCAAACATCTTTGGAAAGGTTCTCTTCAGCACACTGCACATTTGTCACAGCATTCAGAGGCAACACCACAGCAGATGCTTCTTCACCATCTGATGACAACATTTTTGGCTCTGAGATATCATCCTTGTTGTTGACATTGTTCTGATTTTGCAGCTTACTGGAAGAGGTAGCTTGGTTATCACAAATTTCATTCAGCAGTTTGGCTGAAGATTGTCTGTAAAACTTGTTCAGTATGCCACCTACATT
Source organism: Octopus bimaculoides (assembly GCF_046866305.1). Classification (NCBI taxonomy): domain Eukaryota; kingdom Metazoa; phylum Mollusca; class Cephalopoda; order Octopoda; family Octopodidae; genus Octopus; species Octopus bimaculoides. The sequence continues at coordinate 4,143,693 of NC_142932.1, read as the reverse complement.
TGGGACTGATTCCAAGCATAAAGGGGCAGTTGTAGGCATAAGAGATTCTATATTTTCACACTTAGGCTCATTGTCATTAATTTGGAAAGACTTGAAATTTTTACAAAGTTCAGAATATTCACCAACTTTCTTTGATTTCTTGTACTGAGGAATCGTTCCCCAAGGCCAAAGGCCATCGACTTGATTGTTCAAAAAGGAGCTTGAGGATTTTTGTGACATAGATGTTTGGTGGTGGTTATTGTCTGATACAAAATCAGCATCTACTGATAAAACATGGGGAGTACCATTGGTAGCTCTAATACAAGAAACATCTGAAATATGTCCTTCTACAAGAAGTTCATCAGTATTTTCTGTTGATGTTACATAAGTATCATGTTTCTCTATGGGACTCCCGACAGCAGTAATTGCTGCAGTAGCAACATGACTGTGTTCTTGTTGGAACTCATTGCTTTCTGTTGGAATGACAGCAGTTAGATTTCTTTGTGAATGGCACTCATGATGATCTCCTGTATATTTAACAATATCATAGTGTGTCTGTTCATGAAATAGAACATCATTTGCTGATGCAATTTTAGGCTCAGGTTTTTGTTCATAACACTCAGTATCATTCAATGTATCTAGAGTAAGTCCATCAGAAACATTCGAACTATCTTGTTTTTCACATACCTTAAATATTTCAATTTTAGCTTCTCCAGACTCGTTATTGTTACCCTCACCCACTTCAGATGATTCTGAAAGTTCTATAGACATCTTGTCATTACACTGGTTGTTATGGTTAATAGATCTTCCATGAGTTTCCTCTGTTATTAAGTCTTTATTGGCAGTTTTCTCTGCTTCAAATAAAACTCTACCCGTGGATGCTTCCAAATGAACATACCCGGAATTTTGGTCAGAAAAGTAATGTAATTCTTGATCAGAATTTGATTTGATTTCTATTTCTGGAGATGGAAACACTGGATGATTATTAAGTTTATCGGAATGATTGGAATACTTCACAGGATTGCTTTCTGAGAAATCTTTTACAGATGTTAAAGAAGATTCTGTGTCCAGATTGTTACAATTTCTGTCTTGTTTGGTTGGAATGGTTTCTGAGAGAACAAGATCATCCAGAGAAACATTTGGAGAAGAGGTCTTTTCCGATATAAGTTCATGTGGTATAGGATCTAAAATAATAATATAATAAAACACAAAGAATAAATCATAGCATAAATATATACATAAGTACAGAAATACATATGCTGTTTTACTCCAACACCCATTTTTTTCACACAGACAATCTCAGTTTGACAGACCTCACAATCCTGCATTACCGTATCAACAAGTTCCAGAATAGGGCCCGATGTGGCATTGGTTGAATCAAACACCACAGATCTACTATTAAGCATAGTTCTCTGAGGCATTTGAGACATGGCGTCATTAATTATGAAGTCAAACATAAGTGATAAAAGTGCCTGCATCACCATATCAAATGTAGGTGATAGGCTCTTCTGCCTTGGTTAGAAACCATCTAGAAATGTTATCTCAATAAAAACAGGAGCTGGTTGGAGGTAAATCTTACATCACACATGAATAGTCAAACAAATGAATGTGCTCAGTGAGTGTAACAGTATACAGCTACCTTTCTATGTGTGTCTGCCTATCTTATTACATACATGCATTGCTATATCAGAAAGTATTCATTAGTGTCTACATATTTGTGAACGTGAGAGTGTTTGAATATTGAACAAACGGGAGGGGGGGGGGAAGACAAACAAAAACAAAGATACATATAGTGAGACAGATAAAGAAATGGGACAAAAAGGAGAGACAGACAGACTGACAGCATACACACGCATGTGCATGTGTGCATACATGTACTTCTGACAGTTTGTGTATGTGAAGCCCATGTGCAAATTTTTTGTCTCAAGAAGGCAGATACACATCCAGAGAGACACATATACTCTCTACATCATATATCAGGCTCCAAAACCATAAAAAAATAATAGATATTTTCATGGCTGTAGGTGAAGCTGGGAACAACACAGCTGACGTTTCAATACCTGACTACAATACTCAATTTTGTCCAACTACTTTTTGGGACCAAATCCCTTGCGATTATACTTTGTTTTACAAATCATATTTTGAGGGTTAAAACTTGCAGAAGACAGTACATTTGGAGTAACCATACACTTCCTTTATGAATTTGTAAATAATTGCTAATGGAAGAAATTGATATAGGAATGATTCGGTAATCTAATTTTTTCTAGTTAGTCATCCATTACTTCAAACTAGCAAGTACAATAAAGGTTATACTTTGCTGATGTGATCAGAATAAGGCAGAAAGATGTACAAACTTATCGCTCATATTTTCAAAAAAAAATTTTTTAAAAAAACAAAAATACTTGTCACTGACTATCATTTTTCCATCATTACATAATTATTTTTTTCCTTTACAGCATGGTAATAATTATATATTTTGATTCTTGTTTCATTAAGTTTGTTAACATTAATTTGCCTCCTGTTCTTTATTTTCATGCTAATAGTGTCTGGATTATCTAATCTCCAAATACACTCTTAACCTTAACCAGTTGTTGTTTAACCCTGAGTAAGCCCTGATTAAGCAAACTTATGATCAAAAGTTTTTATCCTAACTAATGTACTTGTTTTTTTATTATTTCTTTTATCAAACAGTAAAGTGTTGTTTGAGGTAGATTTTGAGGCTACTTCTAGCAGGTGGAGCAACCACATAGTGTTTCTCTCACTGGTGTATATTTTTAGACCTTTTGCAACTTTGTAATATGGCAAAGATGAAACGCAAATATAATTTTGAATCACAAAACAACAGCTTGTGAACTTGGTGCTGACGTGACAATTTTTTTTTTAAGAGGGAAGGACAGCGTTTAAGTTTTTAAGACAAATGGGAAGAGAAGGCATATTCCTCAAACCTCGCCTAAGTCAAGTCTAGTACTCAAACAGTATTATTTTAAAACAAATTAAGAGCCTAGAGGGAAAAAAGCAGCCAAATTTCTTCCAGATAAAACCCTACAATCTTAAAAAAGGAATGACATATCAGTCCATGTCATCCAGGATATAGGAAAAGGTCATTGATGAAATAAATTTGATCATGGATTTGCTTGATCAGGGCTGAATAGAAGCTAGAGTAACAATTCTTCACAGGTAAATTAGGTGAAGGGTTAGTTAACCCTTGTACTAACATATTTTTGTGAAATATAACTGCATTTGTTGCAACTAATTTCAATAATAATGAAAACTTTAATAAAATAACTGTTATTATTAAGCTGGTATTTGGAACATAAATTAACACAAAATTTTGATGGAAGATTTTCATTCAGATCGCTTTAAAACGAGAAATTTGTATCATAGAACCAGAAGATAATTCAGACAGGTTAGAATAAAAATAAATAACCATTAGTTATACCAGTTTGTGAATTATCTCCCCTAATGTCATTGTCAAAATAATTGGAATAATTTTAACTTATCAGCATTTAGATTTCTCTGTAAAATGTAATGCTTATTTATTAACATTGATACATATTGGTCATGCATTACCTTGTAGATCTGAGGTTTCAATGACATGATTGTTTACTTTTAGAATAATATTGTAAGGTAGCCGTAAGGGGCTGGATTTGGCCAGTTTGAAGATAAAATAGGTAGAATAGTTTGGCCAGATATAGCCGGATTAAATATTAAAGGGTTAAAGTTTGGGGGTGCTGAATTTGAATATGGCACTGGTTTGCTAGACTGGCTACAGCTAAGATAGTCGAAGACCCCATATTTGAGAATCCACCATGCTTAATCTCTTAAGCCTCTGTTATCTTTATGATATACAATAGTTGCAGAATTGATTTTTTAACATCAGGTTGGCTAATTTATTTCATATTAAATGTTGCAATAAAAAATACTTTTATTTTTATTACAAAGAATTAGAGCATATCAACATAAAATATGAAAAAAAATGTACCACACTGTAACACTAAAAAAATAAACACAAAATATTTGATGGTAACTTAACCAATAATAGTGCACAAGACAATACAGTAGCATTGGCTAATTAAGTAACTTTTATCTTTTTCTTTTAATTTGTTTCAGTCATTGGATCCACTCGCAAGGCTTTGGTTGGCCTGAAGTTGTAGAATAAACAACACTTGTCCAAGGTGCCACACAGTAAGACTGAACCTGAAATCATTTGGTTGGAAAGCAAGCTTCTTACCACAGAGCCATGCTTGTGCCTCTTACCATACAGCTACACCTCTTTTACGTGGTTTAACAAGGACATTCATGCTGCAGCTTCCAGCAATAGTCTGCTATCAAGTGGCTGTTCAAGATGTCTTGATACTTTCCCTCCTTATTTCCTCTTGTTTCCTCACTGAAATCTTCTGAAAACCTATCCAAGTGGCTATGGAGGGAGTGTACTTTTATTTTCAAATTAGCATCCATATTTTAAAAATCTTTCAGCATTCTTTCCACCAATTCTTCATATTTTTGTGCTTTCATGCTCCCCAAGAAATGTTCAATGACTGAGAACTTCACCAAGCAGAAACCTTCACATCATTCATATATTACAAAAAACTAGAATCTGTGAATTTACAAATATGACGATCAGTATGAAGTTCTCTTGCAACGATCTTCAAATATACTTGAAGTAATCACCATCTCTGTCCAAAGCTTTAACAAACTGCTTTGTGAGTCTAATACAGAGGTGAGAGAAAATGTTTTCTCTTTGAACTAATGGTTTGTTAATGATGGTCATTGTTCCGACAGCCATTGTCTCCCTTAAACGCCATGTCACTTTTTCTCCCCAATGATCTTGCCTTGTTTGACTGCCCTATAAGCACATGAAACGCTTTGGTGTCCAACCAATAAATTCACCATCTTCAAGTCAAAGCAAATAGAGCGCAAATACGAATGATGGTAGAGCTTCTGCAAAACAATTTTCAGGTTTTCACATTCTTCTTTAAGCAGGATCGTTGCCGGTGCCCCTGGACTGGCTCATGTGCGGGCAACACATGAAATCCTTCGAGCGAGATCGTTGCCAGTGCCCCTGGATCAGCTCGGACTATTATTAAAGGTGTTCTAGCTGGGATAATCCATCTTTTCTAAGTTCCCTCACTGGTTCGAAGAATATCAGTTTTCTAAAATATCAATCACAACAGCAAAAACTATAAGGCACCAACACAGTAAAAGCATTACAGTTATTCTGATTACAGTAATATGGATTTAATTTATTTATGACAGTATGGTTAAAAAGCTCGCTTTGCAATTATGTGGTTTCGGGTTCAATCTCACTATGCAACACCTTGAACAAGTGTCTTCTACAAGTTCTATGCCTTATGAGTGCATTTAGATGGAAACTGTATATATGTATGCATGTCTGTGTTTGTCCCCAAACCCAACAACCATTCTACAACTAATGATGGTTTATTTATGTTCCTGTAACTTCATGGATCAGCAAAAGAGACTAGTAGAATAAGTACAAGACTATAAAAAAAGGGCAAAGAAGGAAGTACTGGTCTTGATTTATAATACTAAACCCTTCGAAGTGGTGTCCCAGCATGGCCACAGTCCAATGAGTGAAACAAGTAAAAGATAAAAGATACTTCATCCCAATCAGTAATGGTCTTATCCTTATGATTCAGTTTCATAAAAATTATACATTAGCCTAGTCTTGTTCCATTTTTGCAGTCTCTTGTATTTTCAGAACAGAGTTAAATTCTTATGGAAAGGAGACAAGAAAAAATTAGGCAGGTAAGAGGAAGAATTCAATGAAGGAAGTTAAAAATCGTAAAAATGAAGATTTTCTAACCTGGAAGTGGTTTCAGAGATGTATTACAAACACCCTCAACCTTTTTCAGACATTTCATGCCAACATCTCCAGCAACCAAAGTTATTGCAGCACCAAAGCTCCCTGAAATAAATAGAGAAATTCTGCAGCTGTGCCACTATTAGCATATAAAATAACAGACGTCACTAATTTTTCCATGGATAAGGGTTGAAATTGGATTCAGCATTGTACACTGGTGAATCATTCAACTGTACAGGTCAACTACTATTTACAATGATAAATTATATCACCTGTAGTACCTACTAAGTACTAGTTAAGTATCTTGGTAATGGACAATATACACTATCATCATCATTTAATACCCATTTTCCATCCTGGCACGGATTGTACAGATCAACAGGAACCAGCAGGTCAAAAGACAACACCAAGCTCTGCTGTCTGCTTTGGCATGGTTTCTTATGACTGGATGCCCTTCCTAACACTAGTCATTTTGCAGAATGTCCAGGTACAGACTATGGACCTCTAGGATATTTGTCCAATATTCTTTTGACTTGGCCCATAAACACACAAAATTGGGAAAGTGTTAAAGAACATAAAAGGGAAATGAAAAAAATTCAGTTAATTTGATGCAGCAAAGGAAAATCTATGTTAAGTTAGTGTCATCATATTTATCATACTGAAGGAAAAAAATCTCATTAATTGTATGTATGCAATAAAAAGAAGAAAACAGCTCAACAACTAATATCTGATGTTGACGAGTGCGGACTACAACTTTAAATATGCTTCAGTCTCATTAGACCTCTTCGGCAACACAAAGTCTTATCCATATTGGATAGATAACTGATAAGAGAATCTCTATTTTGAGGTAGAATAATATATATATAAGTAGACATCAAAAGAAATATAATGACTGTGAAAAATAAATCACCCTGCTACAGTATGATAATGAAAGACAATATTGTTGAGGGTGGTATGGTTACTACATTGTTCTTTTATTTCTAAGTAGTAGGCCAACTTGGTCAACAAAATCTATCATAATGATCTCCCCAAAATTTTTTAAAATGACAGCTCATATTCAAGTCCTTAAACTTTCTTTGAACAGCCTTTCCACATTAAAGGTGACATGAACACAGCTAGAACATGGTCCAATGCTAAATCATGGCACAAGCAAACATGCTACACATCATATATTTTCAGTAAGTCAATAGGGTACCAGGCATCTAGTACCAGGCATCTAGTAGAGGAGTTTGTGGTTCATAAAAGATAGTGTCAGATTATTCAGGAATAGGTTTGTCAAAATTTGGTCATGAGAAAGGGTTGATGACTATGATCTTATTAGACCTCCAAGACAACTGATATCAATGCAGATGAGGTTTGTTTTGAACAGTTCAAAGAAAAACTTAACATGAGAGGGAATTTCAGAGGGAACAAATTGGGAAGAGCAGGTCTGCAGCATAAACAAAATAAAGGTGACAAGAAATTTAGATGGGACTGGGTGAAAAGTGGCAGGATACCAGCAAGCTTGAGGAACAGAGACCAAACTCGTAATGTTAAAAAGGGCAGCACACCTGTAGGCCAACGTTTGCAATATGCTGGTCAACAAAACCATGCCAATCAACAGGGTACATTTTTTGCATGAGAATACTTAGGATGTTCATATTCAGCAATAATTTTTTTTCTGCAAGAGAAGCTACACATGATATAGTAGTACTTTATCCAGTGAAATATTTATCTCCCATTCATTTGATACGATAGAGACTAACTTGTGCATCATCCCAAATACTAATAAGCAGTTGACTTTAAGGGAGGCAATTTTGAGTTGGGCAGTTAAAGAACAAAAATCTATCAATTCTGTTTTATTTCATTCATATTGTTAAGTTAAACATCTTCTACGAGATCTACAACTTGGATCTAATTACTGCTACAATGTCATGACTCTAGCAATGACATTGAACCTTCAGTAGCTCAGATAACAGTGAGCTTATAATTGACAAGAGTTTTGCAGCATAGAGGTTAAAATCTCAAAATCATAACAAATTCAGTCTTAACTAATGAGATGTTTCAGTGGAAATTCTGCTGAAAATTCTCAACATTATCATTATTCTGATATCTTAATGATCAATTGTACAAGAGTCATCACACATTAATTGATATTTCTAGATAAAGACAAAATACATTTGGGGATATCAAACTTCATCTCTCACATTTTGTAACATCTTAGGTAAAAAAAAAAAAATGAAAAATCCAACTGGAATGATAAAATGAGTGTCTTTGAATGATGAACAACCCCGTCCTTGAGTAACAAAAAAGCCTTGACCAAAAAGGTGAAACAAGCATATTATGTGTGATGGAACAAGAGCAGGTAGAAGTAAAGAAACAAGCTCTGGCATGTATGATATGAATATACATTAAAAATTAATGTCATGGCAATAATTCATCTCAGAATTTTAAATATTTAATTGTTTATCAAATTCCACTACAGTAAACTGTTGCAACAATAACAATGCCAAATTAATTTTCAGTAAGAATACAGACAAAAATCAGCATCAGAACCAGACTCCATCACTTGACAGACAGAAGATCATAAGCTGACAAAATACCAGTTTTTCTTCGATGGGCTTCTTTTTAAATCTACAGTAGAAACATTCAGCTATTGGGCCTCCAATCTACCTTCTTAGGAATAAATAGGAATAAATATCGCTATTCACAGGAATGATCTGTGATATAGAATGGTTCTTTTAGTACATCTTTCTTGCCACTTTTTGGAGTATAACATTCATCATTTTATATGCTGTGACAACAAAACATTTGCATTACTCTATAATATACTAAAGTTTTTAATAAAGTGTCCCTTTTACAATAAGAGACAAAAAAACAGCTTATACAATGCTATAAGCAATGTATGCATGTGTAATTTTAGTGTACATAAATATGACTTACCATATCGACCAGCACGCCCAATACGATGAAGATACACTCTAGGATTTTTTGGCAGGTCTAAGTTTATCACAAGATTTACATTCTCAGCATCAATTCCACGCGAAGTCTGTAAAGAGATCAACAGGAAATATATATAAATACATACAATATACATATATAAAAAATGTGACAATATAAAGTGTGTGTATATTGTCAAGTAGGATATTTCTGATCAGTTACGAGAGCAAGCTGAAAAGTTCAGAGGCTGACTATAAAGGAATGATGCTAACAATGTAAAACCTTGCATGCATTAATTTCAACTCTTCTTAATAACTGCACTGTTTCTTTACAGGTAAACTGATATCTCACTGTTCAAAGACTTCAAAAGTAACTAGTAGCAATTTCTCTTCAAAATGGATAAAATTTGGCATCATGGTGTTATCAAGTACTTGTAGAAAACAGTTTTAGCTCCCGAGGACACCTATGCTGACATTAGGGGATTATACACTAGCTTTATGACCAGTGCAAAAGTGGGCAGCTGAATTTAGGAGGGGAAAGGAGAGTCTCGAAGGCGGCCCAAAGTCTGGACATCCTGCAACCGCAACCACTGAGGAAAACATTGATTGTGCTGTCCACATGGTGATGGATGACAGGCAATTGACTTTAAATCAAATAGCCAATGTTATTAGCATATCCCTTAAGAGAGTTGAGAATATTCTGCACAATGAACTTGGTATGACGAATGTTTCTGCTCAGTGGGTGTCATCTAATACCAGATCAAAAGTGCACCAGGTTGATCACATCACAGCAAAACTTGACATTGTTTAAAGCAGATCTAGCTGGTTTATTTGAACATTTCATAAGCCAGGATGAAAATTGGTTTCATCACTTTGAGCCAAAGACAAAGAGACAATCCATGCATTGGAAATATCCCCTCTCCACCTGCTCCAAAGAAGGTCACGGTCATTTCGTCTACAGGGAAGTTGATGGCCTCAGTTTTTAGAGATGCAGAAGGCATTGTGTTTGTAAACACTCCACCAATCCACATTTCTGGATTAGTTTCTTTTTTATCAACTCTGAATGAATGAAAGACAAAGTTGATCGTAGCAAGATTTGAACTTGGTGCAGAGTTGGAATAACTGGCACAAGGCATTCTATCTCGTACTCTAACAACTCTGCCAATCCACTGCTTAAAATTCAACAGAAATATTCCAAAGCTTTTGCAGTCATTTCTGCAACTCACTACTTCACAAATAATAATAATCCTTTCTTGTTTTGGCACAAAGTCAGTAATTTTGAGAGGATGGGGAAGTCCATTATATTGACCCCAGGGCTTAACTGGTACTTATTTTATTAACCCCAAAATGATGAAAGTTGACATTAGTGGAATTTGAACTCAGAACGTATGCCAAGTGAAATGCTAAGCATTTTGTCCAGTGTGCTAACAATTCTACCAACTTGCTGCTATATCATCGTTTAACGTCCGCTTTCCATGCTAGCATGGGTTGGACGATTTGACTGAGGACTGGTGAAACCGGATGGCAACACCAGGCTCCAATCTAAATTTGGCAGAGTTTCTACAGCTGGATGCCCTTCCTAACGCCAACCACTCAGAGAGTGTAGTAGGTGCTTTTACGTGTCACCTGCACAAAGGCCAGTCAGGCGATACTGGCAACTGCCACGCTCGAAATGGTGTCTTTTATGTGCCACCCACACAAGCCAGTCCAGGGGCACTGGCAACGATCTCGCTCGAAAATATAATAAAATCAAAAGATACATTCTCTTTGTTTAGGAAGAGAATAAGCATAGATGTTAAAGTGTCGGCTAAACTACTTCACTGTATTTGTTGTAGCACTCTGCATTTTTAGTAAAAATTTAACCGAGGTGTACTTTGCATTGTTATATTTTGGGATTGATAAATTATCAGTCCAGGACAGCAGACTGCCAGAATTAGACTCTTGGATAAGAAGCAATGCAATATCTGTTCTGGATGTCTGTGTTCTTAATTCAAATTCTGAGATAACAATGGCCAAGGCTAATCACCGAACCAAAGAAATATCCCTTCCAACACACATTTGCCCATCATGGACAGGCAGGCTTGCAAACCATTATACATAAGTCAGCAACGATATACTGAGACTTAATCCAGCAGAACTTTGTAAAAGTCAGAATAAAATGGAATTGTCTTTTTAAGTGGAGAGCATAAAAGGAGTGATATTTAATTAACCCTTACCAAATCAGTTGAGACTAAAACACGGCACTGGAATGATTTCAAACTAGCCATTGCTTCATTACGTTCTTTCTGATCTAAAGAACCAGCAATACAGCAAGTTGGCCAACCTTGTTCTTCTAGTTGAACTGCCAAACTCTGAGCACTGCAGAATTAAAAAGAAAAACGTATAAACAAGTAATTTTAGTAGAATAATGTAATTATAAATGGCATAAAACTAATGTTAATAGCTGATATCCCAGCTAGAAGTACCTGTTTTATTTTACTTGGTATAAAATCTCTCAAACTGAAAAAGAAAAGTAATGTTATGATATCAATGCACGTCCTAAAGGAAATTAGCAAATGGTTCCAAGTGAAAATTTAGTTGTTTTACAAAATAATCATTAACATTGTGTAAAGTATGATAAAGTTGTTTGTTGATATTTGAATTAAATAAACAATATAAAAAATATCTTTCGCTTGATAGCCAACAACACTCAAAATTTCTCAACTACCAACTAGAGCCAAAATTTTCTACCCACATTGGCCAACCAAAGCTGAGATTCTTTTCCCACAATGGCCAACCAGAGTCAAAATTTTATGCCCACTACCAGAACCAATCTTCTTTAATTACAATAACCGACCACAAGACCATACCAGCTGACTAGAGCCAAGATTCTTCACCTACACTGGTCAACCAGACTCAAGATTTCTTGCTTGTCTTAATGTCCCAGAATCAAGATTTTTTTTTACTTTTGAAGATCAGTTAAGCTTAATCCAAAGAATAACCTTATCTTAGTAGTTGATTTCTGTAGAAAAATTTCAAGAGGAAAACAAAATTCTTTGAATATTATAAAACATGGAAACTTACCCAGATTGAAGGTTCGAGAATACAAGACACTGGTTAAACACTACTGAAGACAGAATCTTAATAGCAGCTTTCGCACTATATTCAGCAACTTTTTGCACAAGTGGGTGGTAGGGGATCTTCAAATAATATTGTTTGATACCTAAAAACAAGAACAATTTCCAAGATGTATAATATTAATAAAGCTGTGCAAAAGACTAAGAATAAATAAATCACAATAGTTTATCCGAGTTTTATTTAACTAATGAGTAGAAAGGCGAACCAATCACAAATCCCTTTAGTTAGATAGCCCTGCTTGATCTGTAGAAAAGGGATAGGTAGACACTCCATAAGATGTGCCCGGTGTAAGCTATAGACACAAGAGGTGCAGCAATATCAGAGAGGGTTAACAGGGAAGATAGTTTTTGTGTGAGGAAGGTGCTCAGGTACAATAAACACCAAAAACGTACAGAAAATAGATTCCATCACATGCCAGCTTCTGTTAACAAGTCAGTAGTAGGGGTGGATGCTCTGAGAGCATAGCTGCTAGAACAAGAATAGGCTGGGCAAAGTTCAGAGAGCTCCTACCTCTGTTGGTAACAAAGGGTTTCTTGGTCAGAGTGAAAGGCAGACTGTATGATGACTGTGTGCAAAAAGCCATGCTACATGACAGTGAAACATAGGTTATGACTGCTGAGGTTATGCACAGGCTTGTAAGAAATGAAGCTAATATGCTCTGCTGGATGTGTAATGTCAGTGTGCATGCACGACAGTGTAAGCATCCTGGGAGAAAAGTTGGACATAAGAAGCATCAGATGTGGTGTGCAAATGATACGACTGCATTGGCATGGTCATGTGATGAGGACAGCTGTGTGAAGAAGTGTTGCACTCTAATGGTGGAGGGAACCTGTGGAAGAGGTAGACCCAGGAAGAAATGGGATGAAGTAGTGAAGCACGATCTTTGAATGTTGGGCCTTACAGATGCAATGACAAGCGACCGAGACCTTTCGAGATATGCCATGCTTGAGAAGACCTGTCAAGCCAAGTGAGATTGTAGTTGTGGTTGATGCCAGTGTTGTCCAACTGACCCTTTAAAAAGCACCCTCCAATCGTTGGGCAACATGCTTGTGAAGATGTGTCGAACTGAGTGAAATCCTAGTCGTGGATGATGCAAGTACCGTTCATATGTTGGGCCTCATGGAGACAGTGACATCAAGCTGAGTGAGATTGTAGTCGTGGCCAATGTCAGTGTCATGTAATTGGCCTGTTAAAAGCACTCTTCAATTGTTGGGCAACATGCTGTGCTTGTGATGACCTGTTGAACTGAGTGAGATTGTAGTTGTGACTGATGCCAGTGCCGTCTGACTGGCACCTATGCTGGTGGCACATAAAAAGCACCATTCAAGCATTAGATCTCATGGAGGCAGTGACAGGTGACCAAGACGCTACGTGACATACCGTGCTTGTGTTGATCTGTCAAGTCAAGTGAGACCATAGTTGTGGCCAATGCTGGTGTCAGGTTGATGGCACCTGTGCTGATGGCATGTAAAAGGCACCTACTACACTCTCAGAGTGCTTGGCATTAGGAAGGGCATCCAGCCATAGAAACCTTGCCAAATCAAATTGGAACCTGGTGCAGCCCCCCAGCTTGCCAGTTTTCAGTCAAACTGTCCAACCCATGCTAGCATGGAAAGTGGACATATGATGATAATCTTGACAGGGCAAAGTTAACTGAAGCAAACAGAAAAGCAAAACTGTTCCAATACATTTGGCTTACAAGTTATTTGGACCAGCATAACATGGGGGTGGGTGGGGGGTATTGCCAATTATACTGACCCTCAATATTTGGCTGAACTTTGTCTCCAGAGTGATGAAAAGCAAAATTGACCATGGCAAGATTTGAACTCAGAATGTAAAGGACTATAATAGTATACAATAGTTTGTCAGAAGCTTTAGTGATTCTGCCAATCCAACATCCTATTTTCAACAACAATAATACTACCATGCTGAAATTATTGTGAAATAGTTATGGATGATGGAAATTCCCATCAAATGGCAGATATATTTATGACTTTAATTTAGAAAAGGTTGCACAGCTTTGACACACAGCATGTAAATCAGAACAAAAGTCCATTCACAAAACAACTAGAAAAATTAAATCTTTGACAGAGCATTATCAGATCTATAAATGACTTTGAACCTATAAATAACAGGGAGAAAAACTGAGGCACAGGTAGAATATTGCATTCTGCTCACACACAAAAAATATCAGTAGATTTGAAATCATGGTTCATGAACATATATATAATCCAAAACCTTATCCATCAGGTCATAACAATTCTACATTGTGTATACAAACATATATCAACATTGATATTTCATTAGCTACTGTTTCAGAAAAGTGGTATTGATGTTGATATGTCTTATTTACATTATGACCAAGTCATTTTGTGTTTTCAAAGAGTGGAATATATGGGTATGACTGTTTGAGTCTTGGGACTCATCGGGCCAATTACCCAGTTTCCATGACATATAAGTTACTGAGATCACAACAGTCCTTCTGAACAGGTTGCCTGCCCATTGCATAGAAATTTTTGAGACCAGAAATTAAGGAGATAAACTTTGGACCATTTACCTAACAAAGCCAGGTGTGATGTATTGAGTCTGATATAAGTAGGGTTCCGCATGTAATGCATCAAGTGTTTGGCAAGGTATTCTGGATAAGTTGCAGACAGAGCAAGCATCTGTTTATTTTCAGGTAAAACTGAATATATCCAACTAAAAACAAGCAAAAAAAATGAAAACAAGAGAAAATTATCAAGTAAGAAATAAAATGCAGATGAGGTAATCAAAAATATTTGGAAACATGTTATTTCATATTTATTTGCTAACACCAAATTTAGTATGTATATATGTATGCATAAAGAACACTGTTGCATCAACTGACCACCAAATCCCATAACTGTAAAGGACTATCTTGAATTCTCTTATCTCTTCTTTGTGATTTTCATGTATGAAATCTTAATATTCATCTATCTACTGTGAATTATTTTCCAGCTTTCTGCATTATTATATTTATAAATACATTTGTATAGTTTATTTATAAATGCTTTGAAGCCATTAACAACCACCTGTCCACCTTTTAATTTATTTTTGACCTCATGAATATAAAATTGTAACAGTTAAATCATCATCATTGTTTAACATCCGCTTTCCATGCTAGCATGGGTTGGACGATTTGACTGAGGACTGGTGAACCAGATGGTTACACCAGGCTCCAATCAGATTTGGCAGAGTTTCTACAGCTGGATACCCTTCCTAACGCCAACCACTCCGAGAGTGTAGTGGGTGCTTTTACGTGCCACTGGCACGAGGGCCAGTCACACGGTACTGGCAACAGTAAATTATAGACTTTATCCATCACCTGGTTTAACATCAATTACTTGGTTCTTAGATGCTTTCCACATGGTTTACTGCTTCTTACTTCACTCAGGAGGTTTTGGTCAACCCTGGGCTATGGTAGAAGATGGTTGCCCAAGGTGCTATGGGTTGAACTGAATCTGAAATCATGTGGTTGGGAAGAGAACTTTTTAACCAAATAACCACACCTGTGCTTATATTCTTATTAACTGAACTGGAAAAAGTTATTTAGATTGTTGTAAGAATTACAAAGAAAAAAAAGGCTGAGAGATGGTACAGTATTAAAGAGTTTAAAGTAGAGGTTGTTGAAATGTTTTGGGGAAGATCATTACTTTTTTTCATTTCTGATGAATTTTAATGATTGGAAGAGAGTAAAAAAAGATGCAGGTTACAACTGCAAATGCTTTGCATGTACATTTATAATTAGCCAAAATTTAGTCACAACTAAGAATAAAACAAGCAAAATAACATGTAATAAAAGAAAAATCTGAGCCCACTTAATGTCTGCTTGGAACTGTTCATCTAATAACTGGTCAGCTTCATCAAGGACAAACAAACGAATACTTTTGGTTCTCAGGTAGCCTTTTTCAATCAAGAACTTAATTCTTCCTACAACATAATCAAGTATAATGATTTTAATATCACAGAAAAATTAGATTTAATTAAAAGATAAAGTAAATTGAAAGGAAACAAAAATAATTTTTATCTCCTGCTCTTGTTCATTATTCACCTCTTACCATCACCATTTTGTCTACCACAAGACTTGAACATTTCATTATGAATTTTAGCCATACACTTAATTATAAATCCCTCAGTTCATCCAGCATAAGAAACAGAGAATAGGATCATCTGAGAATACTAGCTGAGATATATAATCTTATTCAGCAAGTAGAGAATATCTATAACAAACTGAAATGAAGAAGCAGCCCTTTTAAATATTGCTTGGAAATGAAAAATATTTTAATTTTATATTTTATTAATTTAAACAAATTTAGAAATAAAATCAATATCTAAGAAACGAAATCTACCAACCTGGAGTTCCAACTGCTATATGGCAGATCTTCAGATTATTCTTATCATCAATTACAGACAAGCCACCAATGAAAGTGGCACACTTGAGGCCAGTTACACAGCTACCAATACTGGTTATCACCTGCCATATTTGGAAAGCAATCTCACGAGTTGGAGCCAAAACAAGGACCTGTAGATTTGAAGAAAATTATTTTTAAAAAACTTCGTATATGAGGAATTTTGTTTTGGTTTTAGTATTAACATTGTCAACATTATCAAAGTCGTTTGCAAATATTATTTTGAATACTGACATTAGTTGGATTAATTGATCTGCAGTAGACTATACCACTATTATTAATTAGCTTGTATCAATGTAAGATATCAATTATACAACATCAGCTGTCACCAACATTCAACCGTGAGTACCTTACAGCAGGAGATCGTCATTGCTTTACATTTACTTCTGATACTGGTTTGAGTTGTCATAAACCTAGTCAGTTATTATCCAGTTACTTCCCCTTTTAGACAAGTCGAGGATGTCTTGCATATAGCTTTTATTTTTGACAGGATTTCTTTAGCTGAATGTCCTTACAAACACAAATCACTTTACAAGATGTAGTTATTGTGGTATCTGAACATAGAGGTGCTGTGTTCTAGGATGACAAAAAGAAAAAAAAAAAATGGAGCCTCCTGACTCTTGTCTCTACTTGTTAGCATTTTACATATTTGTATAATTGCATGTCATCATCATTTCATGTCTGTTTATTTAATGCTGGTATGGGTTGGGTAAGTGATGACAGACCAATCGTTTCTTATTTGGAGCTGCTGTTCCCAAAGACTGAGGTTCGTATGTGTCATTTGGTTTGATATCATCAAGTATATGCCCTTCCTATTGACAACAACTTTACAACAAAGTGTACTAAGTGCCCTTTTTTCATGGAATCAACATTAGAAAGGTTAAATAGTTTTCAGTGAGATAGGACTAAAGAGACTTCACAACCTTATATGTTCTCTGCTCACTTGCCAACCACTTCAGAGAGCATTGGGTGAATTTTTCATGGCACTGATACAAGAGAAGTATTTCACATCACTGGAGAATGTTTTCCGATGACTTAACACTGAACTATAAAAAAAAAGAATGGAATGTGTTCATTAGTAAAACTAATTGACCTTGTTACAGGTATCGCCATGACAACTTTCTCTGTCATAGTCAATGCAATGATCACATGCTACACACCTTCCTTCCAAGCACTATTGTAAACAGCAGAAGTGAGCTAGAATGTTAAAACTTAGTGCACATGCACACCAGAGTCCAAGGTCAATCTGTGCCAAGCGGCTTCACTCTGCATGCTTTAGCTTCATTATTATGGCAACAGTCCGGATACTTATTGACCAGACTTCATATATATATATATATATATATATATATATATATAATATATAATATATATAAGGGCATTATTATAAAATAAAGCCTCACGCTTAGAGGGACTTAATAAGTCAAAACTACGAAAATAAGCACATGTTTACCGATCGCGGGGAATGCAACCTTCAAAGCTAACCTCCTAAAAACTTTTAACTTAACGGCAAACCACTGGTTTCATAATTAATACAGCAAAACTATGCAGTAAGCTGCATCTTTTATTCATCAGAATATAATTAGAAAATAAATTATTATATATTATAAATCCTTATATTATATATATATATATATATATATATATATATATATATATATCAAAAGCCCTACATTCACTTACTCACTGGAGATGACCAATTCTTTCACACCTAACTTTTACTTTGCTCACCAGATAACAACGATACAAGTTTCTTCATTACAAGTTTATGATGCTAAGAGAATTCAAACTGCTTTAAATATACAAAACTAATACTTTGAGTAATTTCTGTCTGCAAATTTATCAATAAAATATGCTAATTCATACAACCTTTTATAACTATTTCGTAATTCATTCATCACTAGCTAAGCAAGCATGGTGAAGTACGCTTTATCAAAGTTTAATACTTAAACGTACCTGGAGTTGCCTCCCTTAAAGATGACTATCTGAAAATTCCTCATTTTATATATAAATATAACCTTACTGATAGAACTTCTCAATATTCGTTAAAATTTTCAATATGTCTTCAATTTAGTTTCACAGCTAAGGTTGTTTAAAGTTTCCAAGTGTTTCATTGAGTTAAATATAATTTCAATAAAATTGAAGTTAATGATTTCTTCTAATAAACATTAACTAAGTCAATAAGCTAACCCTTTAACATTTAAACTCGCCATATCCAGCCCAAAATATTCTGTTTTACATGAAACTCACTAGATCCACCCCTACCCTACGATGTCACTCTAAAAATAAACAATTACATCACTATACAAATAATTACAGAGGCATCAAACTGTTAGATCAGGTTATGAAAGTTACAGAGAGGGTCATAGCCCAACTAATTAGGGAGCGAATCAATTTAGATGAGATGCAGTTTGGGTTCATGCCAGGTAAAAGCACTACTGATGCCTTATTTCTAGTGAGACAGTTGCAGGAGAAATACCTAGCTAAGGATAAACCTCTGTACCTGGCTTTCGTTGACATGGAGAAAGCCTTTGACAGGGTCCCCCGATCCCTTATCTGGTGGTCAATGAGGAAACTTGGGATAGAAGAATGGTTAGTGAGAGCTGTGCGAGCCATGTACAGAGATGCTGCCAGTAAGGTGAGGGTTGGAAATGAGTACAGCAATGAATTCCGGGTAGAGGTAGGGGTCCACCAAGGTTCCGTCCTCAGCCCCCTCTTATTTACCATAGTCCTCCAGGCAATCACAGAGGAGTTCAAGACAGGTTGCCCCTGGGAGCTCCTCTATGCTGATGACCTTGCCCTAATTGCGGAGTCACTATCAGAACTAGAGGAGAAGTTTCAGGTGTGGAAGCAAGGTCTAGAATTGAAGGGCCTTAGAGTCAACCTAGCTAAAACCAAAATCCTAATAAGTAGGAAGGTAGATAAAACACAAACCCCTTCAGGTAGATGGCCCTGCTCAGTATGTAGAAAAGGAGTAGGTAGTAACTCTATAAGATGTACCCGGTGCAAGCTATGGACACATAAGAGGTGCAGCAACATCAAAGGCAGGTTAACTAGCAAGTTAGTTTTTGTTTGTGGCAGATGTTCAGGTGCAATAAAGACTGCAAACAAACAGGAAACAACTTCTATCTCATTCCAGGGTGAAAAACTAGAGGTAGTCGATAGCTTCCGCTATCTGGGCGACCAAGTTAGTAGTCGGGGTGGGTGCGCTGAAAGTGTAGCTGCAAGAATAAGAATAGCCTGGGCAAAGTTTAGAGAGCTCTTACCCCTGCTGGCGACAAAGAGACTCTCACTCAGAGTAAAAGGCAGACTGTATGACGCATGCGTACGAACAACCATGCTACATGGCAGTGAAACATGGGCTGTAACTGCTGAGGACATACGTAAGCTCGCAAGGAATGAAGCCAGTATGCTCCGTTGGATGTGTAATGTCAATGTGAATACCCGTCAGAGTGTAAGTATCTTGAGAGAAAAGCTGAACATTAGAAGCATCAGTTGTGGTGTGCAAGAGAGACGATTGCGCTGGTATGGACATGTGGTGAGAATGGAGGAGGATAGCTGCGTGAAAAAGTGCCACACCCTAACAGTTGAGGGAACCCGTGGAAGAGGTAGGCCCAGGAAGACCTGGGCTGAGGTGGTGAGGCAAGACCTTCGTACATTGGGCCTCACCGAGGCGATGACTACTGACCGAGACCTTTGGAAATGTGCTGTGCGTGAGAAGACCCGGCAAGCCAAGTAAGATCGTTGCCAGTGCCCCTGGACTGGTTCTTGTGCGGGTGGCACATGAGATGCACCATTTTGAGCGTGGCCGTTGCCAGTACCGCCTGACTGGCTCCTGTAGGATTTTCGAGCGAGATCGTTGCCAGTGCCCCTGGACTGGCTTGTGCGGGTGGCACATAAAAGACACCATTTCGAGCGTGGCCGTTTTCGTGCGGGTGACACGTAAAAGCACCCACTACACTCTCTGAGTGGTTGGCGTTAGGAAGGGCATCCAGCTGTAGAAACTCTGCCAAATCAGACTGGAGCCTGGTGTTGCCATCCGGTTTCACCAGTCCTCAGTCAAATCGTCCAACCCATGCTAGCATGGAAAGCAGACGTTAAACGATGATGATGATGATGATGATCACTGAAATCTCAAAGCTACAACATAATTCAAAACAATGCGAATAAATAAACATTGCATTTGACAAAGTAATCTGAATGTTGAAGAGTTAACGCAGCAGCATCACAATAATAATTTAATGTTATTGGCAGAAGCATGATTCCCAACTACATGGTTTCAGGCTCAATCCCACTATGCAGTACTTAGTTTTCTTTCATAACCTTGCACTTTATGAAAACCTTGTAAGTGAAATTTAACTGAAGTAAATTGCTTGGAAGCTGTCAGAAGGCCTATTCTTGTCTTGGGCTGGCAAACTAAGTCCACTGCAGCTTAATACCCCTCACTTGGCTCTTAAGTGACATTAGCAGAGTCCACTTGGTTGCAAAGATTTAAGTTAGGCTTCAGGTTTGCAGGCAACTTTGTATCAGTATTCACATGTAGAGGCTCTCAAATGAGCCATAGGCACTCACCTTCCTCCTCTAAATTGTTAAGGAAAAAACGTTTGTGTAAAATGAGTAAGGATAGCATTATAAGTATGCATTCAAATAACTGGTATTGAAACAGACCCAGACCACAAGTAAAAAGAAATTATAGAAATTTGTCAAATATTGAAGAAATAGATATTAAAAATACATTTGGTTTGCTTTGTAACAAACTAGGTCTAGGATATCTGTAAAAATATATATCTTCTTATGTCTTAGTATTAAGTCAGTTAAGCTAAAGTGATTTCCAGTTGTCTTATATCAAATTTAAACACAGCAGCAATTTCTACCATAAAGTTTACATTTAACCCTTTAGTATTCAAACAGGCCATATCCAGCCAAAATATTCCCCCAGTTTTATATTGAAAGTGAGCAGATCAGGCCTCTCACACCTACCCTACGATGTCATTTTAAAACTAAACAATCACATAATTGAAATCTCTAAACTACAAGACGATGGATGATTAATTCAGCACAAAATAAATAAACAAGCATCGTTTTTGCCAGAATAATCTGAATACTAAACGGTTGATCTACAATGGAGACAAAAATGTTAACGGAGCGAGAGATTTACAATCAGCCTAATTTGAAATAGGACAGGTATTTTTAATCTTTACCTGGATAGCTGGGCTGTTGATCTGCAGTGATTCTAAAGCAACCACAGTGAAAACACACGTCTTGCCAGTTCCAGCTTTGGCTTGGACAATTAAATCTAGAGAAAAAGAAAAAGAATTAATGATCAAAGAAAGACTTGAAACTGAAATATTTGAAAACACGAAATAACAGAAAATTGCATAAAAATCAATCAGAACACAGCATTGCTGTTTTGCCTCAAGTCAACCTTACTTGTCTAGGTTTATGCACAAAGGTATTCCAGTCAAAACAACCACAACTTTTTAGGGATATGTACGACATTATAAAACTTTAAGATAGTAGGATATGATTTGAGGGAGACTTGGCTGCTATTTTTAGCATGTCAAGCAACTACGTAAAAGATTCTTTTGTTAGCTTATATAAATATACTGTACTCTTTTTACGGTTCAATGTAGGTATAAAATAGCAATATGTTCCAAAATATAAGTTAACTAGTCGATTAAATTAAAAGAACCATTATTTATTTATGGAAAATAAGATTAAAAAGTCGGATACCACTTGGGAGTATGAGTGAAAATATTTCCACAGAAGTACCTAATAAACATCGATCATTTTTTCGTAAAAGTAATTGGCTTAAATTTATCTTTAATTCAGGGAGCAGCTAAGTTCTGATTATGCTTAAAAGAACAAAAGCATTCAATAATGAAAGTAAAACGAAAGGAAGTGCCGATGTACCATAATGCAATCATTTCTTCCTCTAAAAAGAAGCCCACAGCATTTAAAAATTTTAATAGGTGTACGAGTGATAAATGTGGTCTTTTCACTTAGCTAAGAGAGCACCAATTCCAAACAAAATCTAACTGAGACCATGATGATCCGTTCATCTCAGGCCAGCATGTGGACGTGAAATGATGAAAGTAGGGTGAATTGATGATGAGCGATAAATTAAGTTTCCTAGTATTTAGTTTGAGACTTATTTGCATTTAAATTCTGCCTTAGCCAACCTGGTGTTTTTGTTTATGGTGACTGGAAGACATGCGTATCTTCCTATAGGAAACCTTTTGTGCTACTTTATAATAGTAAAAAGAAATATGTATGGTTTAACAAGTATTCTGTGAAAAATAGTTAATAACCAAATTAATTCATAGCTTACCTAAACCACATCTTCCCAGTGGAATGGACTTCAGCTGGATAGGCGAGGGTTTGACGAAACCCGAATTCTGAAGCCCTTTCAGGACATTGTCCGACAATAACAACCCTTCAAATGTGACATCTTCAGTTATCGCTATGTCTGCGGTACGAAATACTGCAGAATTACTCACATTATGAGCCACTTTGCGAGGCAGCATTGCTTTACATAAACGAAGGCAATAAAAATGAAAGTGCGCAGAATGACGTATCTCTTTGGATTAGATTAAAAGAAATAATAAAGCCGAAAATTAACAGTGAAACGGTTTACTAACACGACTGAACTATCGAGAACATGCTTATTAAAGGGAGAGCACTATATTTGCTCAAACCGGGTGATATCTAGAGCTAAGCTTATTTTAATTTTCGTATCTATTTCGTAACTTACTCTTTGCTTTGTTTTCCGGTTGACGTATTTTTTGGTGTTTTCAAAGTAAATACTCTCTTTTAATTCATTGTTCCGCCCCTGGTCATCTTTAGGGATCTATCATATTCATCACACACAAGTGAGTGGACAAACGAAAGAAAGAGGCTCTCAACACATTTGGTAGGAGTGACATATTATTTAAAACAGTTTGATTTGCCCCTAATCGGTTAACTCAAACGAGCTAGGTTGCTGTAAGAAACCAACGAAATAGGGCCGAATCAAACTGCTTTGAATAATAATAACAACAACAACAACAATAATAATAATAATAATAATAATAATAATAATAATAATAATAATAATAATGATGAAAAGACCTGGAAATAGAGGTAACTCGAATGTGGAATCTAAAAACAGAAACAATTCCTATCATAGTAGGTGCCTTAGGTATAATAAAAAAATATTCAGACAAATACATAACAAAAACACCAGGATTTACAAATATATATAACATACAGAAAATTGCACTACTGGGCACTGCACACATCCTACACAAAACACTTTCAATACAGTAAACATAAGAGCACCACAGCACATACCCAAGGCGCACACAGCTGCGCTCGGTAGTGAAGTGAAAGCACGTTATAAAAATAAAACTACTGAACAATAATAATAATAATAAATTCGTTTTATTGGCCACAAGGGCTAATATATTAAAAACATATAAGGACAAAGACAGGACGAAGGTTACAAACGGTTTTGTCCGAAAAGGTAGGAAAGTTCGTCTAAACAGAGGAAGAAAACGGAGAAAGATATAATAACAACAACAACAATCATAATAACGTGTGTGTGTACATTGCCTGATGTAAATTTCCTGTTTTAAGATGGCAGGATTTGATTTGAGAGAACTTGACTGCTATCTCTAGCAAGCCAATCGACCGCCTGAGGAGCTCCTTCACTGATTTCTCTCTCTTTTAATATATGTATATGTGATTACTAAGGCGGCGTGCTGGCAGATTCGTTAGCGCTACGAGCAAAACGCTTAGCGGCATTTCGTCCGTCTTTGCGTCCTGAGTTCAAATTCCGCCGAGGTTGACTTTACCTTGCTTCCTTTCAGGGTCGATGAACACTGGGATCGATGTAATCGACTCACCCGCTTCTCTGGATTTGATGACTTTGTGCCAAAATTTGAAAATGATGTATGTGATTACTCGACCTGCGAGAAATAGCTACCAAATTTCCCTCAAATCACAACGTACCTTCTTAAAAAGAAGGAAGAACATTTTCTATAATCCTTTCTTTGATACATTAATAAGTTGAGATTGTCATGGTTGGAATGCTTTGATCATAGGTTTGTTTAGTCAGGCTGACCTGGATCTAGTTATGACCAAGTAGCAACACCCGCTCTTTTGTGTCAGTGAGACCAAGGTGCAACACACTCTTTTACGTCAACCATGACCAAGTGCAGCACTTTCCTCGGATCTTGTTCAAAACAGGGGCACCAGTATTTTCTTAACGAAACACTTTGAAACTTGGGACACTGGTAGAATGTGTCATATAAAACATCTTTTTCTCTTAGTCTTCTTAAGAAAAATTATTATATTGCAATTTATTTCATGTTAAAGTTGTCGTATTTCTGTAATTTCAACCAATGACTGACGTCCATTCAGCCGAATACATTAAGTGCTGACTACGTAAACAAACGATTCTGGCGGTGATAAAATTATTATTTCCTTGTCAAAAAATGGCTGAAGCATATTGGCAGTAGCTAATAAACCTTTCTATTATAGGTACAAGGCCTGGTTTTTGAGGGAAGGAGCAAGTCAATTAGGGTTAGGGAAAACGAACACACGTGTGTTGCCTCTCTGTAAAATGTCAGAAGTAATGGAGATTAAATACGCTTTACACCGCTTAAACTGCCAAAGGAGTAACTGTAAACAGCTGAATACTTGTCAGTGATTGGTTGAAATTATCGAAATAAGACAATTTTTTTACATGAAATAAATTCGAATACAAAAATTTTTTTCTGTTCTATAACACAAAATAGATAAGTATACGAAGTTTGAAAGTCTTTCCGTACCAAAAACACTACATAAAATATAAATGAAAACTGGTGCCCCCGTTTTGAACTAGATCCCTTTCCTCAGCCGCAAGAAAGACGATACCACCTTTATCCTTTCTTCCTTTCTAGTCAACACCGTGCATCCCTTACTCTTTCACTCTCTACTGACAGACAACCTTCTTCTACACTATCAACTACTAATCAGCGAGCCAACCTTGTCACTGCCACTGAAATTGCAACTGTCTCTCTAACTACCTGTCGGGCAAACGAATAAATATTATCTACGAAACATATAAAGATGGCGATGAAGAAGAAAAAAGTGAAAGAGTCTATAACCATCGAAGTGAAAAGTTCATAGACACAAGAAAAATAATACCAGTTCGTAATCAATAGTACACGGTCGTTGAAATACTGTATCAAGAAGTCGCGGCCATGATGCTGAGCCGATTACAGGTACATGTCATACGTGAAGTCGTGGCTGTGATGCTGCTACTTGAGTCACTTGTACAGGAGTTCATACAGGTTGTATATTCGCCGTTGATCCGTGGTGAAATAATTCACGAGCAGTGAACTGTTGGAACCTGGGTGAATTGCTTGTTGAGCTGTGTACGTAGAGAGATGATGTTGACGACGTTAAGAACATGATAGTAGCGATGAAGAAGGAAATTACTGTAATGCTGTTGGACGAAGTTAGGGAGTCTCAACGTAGCTGCTATGGTGATAGTATTGTCTGGCATTGTCGTTGGAACTGGCTGTCTTTGTGGTCAGTGGCTACTCCTTAAAAGGGCCTCCGAATGGTTATACACGGCAAGTTGGCGCGACAGAGTAAGAGACAAATTGCGCCAATACCAGCCAATCACAGTAGTGGATACAACGGGATCCAAACAGCGGCCAACGGCTAGCTTTTCCCTGCTACGTTCGAATGCACTTATGTATAATAAATGGAGAGAGAAGTATTTCACTACGCTACTGAGAGCCCCTCACCAGTCATTTTGTGGGAGACAAAACACACGATAAAAGGAAGATATATCTGTAGCGAAGAGATGAAATTAGAAAGAACGATTGGTCATTAAATTAAAATGAAAGCTGGCACTGAACAAAGAATTTGAAGATCTTTATTTCTGACAGGATCACAACTTAGTAATGGAGTAACCGAGCCATGGTTCTTGACGGGGTCACTAATTTGTAATGGAGTGACCGTGTATGCGTATTCTAAGTCGGGTCAGCAATTTGTAATGGAGCGTGGTTGCGTGTTCTAAGTCGAGTCACCAATTTGTAAGGGTCCGTAGGATGTGAGGTGACGAGAATGGCTCTTTTGTACCACACCACACGACTGTTGCAATAAAGAGAAATTGGAATAGTATAAATAAAGTGTCAGAGGGTCGCTGTTCCCTGCTACGTTCAAATGCACGTATATATAATAAATGGGAGAGAGATATTTCACTCAAGTCTACGCCACAAATGATATTGGGTAACAATAGCTTTACTTTAAATCACAAGAAATGTATTTTTGATGCGAGATAGAATATTTTGGCTTTGTTGTGTCAAGCCAGTAAGTTAATCCAACGCTGGATATATTTAATGCTGCCACTCACTTTAAACATCCAACGACACTAATCGAATTCAGAAGTTAAGGTTGAGTTTATTTAACTTCTTTGGTTGTCTCATAGTATTCTAACCTTTTGCCTCTCTTGTGGCATCCATGCAATATATGTATATGACACACATTCCCAATTTTTTTCAGCAACCAGGACAACTTGGGAGTTATGAAAAGAAAATGCTGTTATTATTCAGAGCGTATGAAACAAGGTCTAACTGAATGATTGAAAACAGTGGACGTTTAGGACAAACTTATGAAAATGCTTTGGAAATGCAATGGATTAAGTCATTAAGACAGACATACTAAGGAAAATGACGAGAGAGAGGAGGGAAAGGATGAGACAGAGTTAAAACAATGTGTAACATCATATACATTATCTCACTTCGAAACAAGACAGGAAGTTCTATGTTAATGCTAGTTTTGGTACAACTTAACTTCTCAAACGAATTTCGCGTTATTACTTATGTATGCAAGACATTTTCAAAAATCGAATTGTCAAACTAAAAAACATGTACAATTCTATATTTGTGAGATGAGGAATTTATATTATGCATATTGTTTATATTAGTCGGACTGGTATCTTCATCTTGACTGATGATTTCACTATGTTTCGGCTATTCTTCATGTATCTTGTGTTGAACTCGGTTGTTGCATCGGAATTTCTAACCTAATCCTTAATTTGATCCACTGAGGTACACTATTCTCATTCCGCTCTCTGCGTTACGTGACATTTTTGGCTTCAGTTGATTTTGTGATAACTACCTTAATTAATGCCTTACTCTGAATTGAACTCAGAACCTCTAGGTGACTGCACTGCATTGACCAACGTTTTTATCTTTCCGCATGAAAAGACACTTTAATATTAATTAGTGAAAAGGGAGAGCTTTCGCCAAGAATACTTTGTTGAAGAGTTAGAATGATGTTAAACGAATACCAATAATTTTATTCGATGTGTTGGAAAAGCAGTATATCGAGGCGCAACGGTCAGATAGTTTACATAGGGAAAAGAAACGTCCCTTTCACGTGTTAAGAAATAGAGCTGAATGTTGTCTTCTGTTCATCTATTTTTCATGTGTGTAGGCAACTGTGTTACAGAATACAGCAAAAATTCGTTTACTAAAAATGGAGTTCATTTTTCATCATAATGTCAATAAGGATGGTGAGGTGTTACATGGCAGCCAGTTTGGCCAGGTATCACCTGAACCACAGTATAACTGGCATAAGTCTATTACAAATAAGAATATACCAGTGATCAGATGCAATATTTAGTATGAATGCAATACAATGCATGTATTCAAAGAGAAAAATATAACATTTCACACGATCTGTATGCTTACTCTATCTTGTGACTCAACTCGACGATCAAGGGTTCGCTGCCATTTAACATGGTTACCAGTTCAATAACAATTTAATAATTCAGTTGAAGAAAGGTTCCAGAAGTAACGAGGAAAACTTGGATAAACACAGATGAGCTAAATAACTGGGATTTTAAATAGATTGTAGAATCTATGTAAGAAACAATTAACCCTGTTATTGCGAAATGATTAGAAATTCCATGCAGCGATTGACTAAGATTCCTTTTATTAGTTATTTACAATCAATCAAAATAACTTATGCCTTTTGTTATTAATAAATTTCTTCTTTTGTCAACTATAAATTATCAGAAATATCATGAAAAAGACAATTAATCCTTGTAAAATATATTGCCATAACTAATGCATCTAAGGGAAATTACTCGTGTTAAACTGGTTTTTACTTATCTGTACTCACAGCCTAACACAGACCTTGTCGAAATGCGTTGTAAGTGGGTATCGTGGCTGGTGTAATTTATCAATGTAACTAAAGGCAACTTGTTGTATAGCACTGAATTCAATTCTTTCCGCATGAAAAGACACTTTAATATTAATTAGTGAAAAGGGAGAGCTTTCGCCAAGAATACTTCGTTGGAGAGTTAGAATGATGTTAAACGAATACCAATAACAGTTCATTAAAAGATATCCGTGTCATTTTCAGTCTTCTATCATAATTCATTCGCATGTAGAATATACCGTAGGAATATAATATCTACTGTTGACTGGTGCTATATTTTATCGATCCCGAAACAATAAAGGCCAAGTTGATCTCGACAGAAATTAAACTGAAGACGAAATCCACCGTCTCATTCGTTTGACATTGCAGAAACTAGACATATACTTCTTCAAACATTTAAAAAACGAAAGTGGCGAGAGTAAGATACTCAGATGTAACGGATGTATTCGAGTGTGTATTCCCTTCAGAGTTGAACATTTTCGTACTTGCACTGATGGCTATATTTAAAAAAAAAGGTTTTTTAATTCCAAAAGTTAATTAAAAAAACACAGATTTAAGAACACAATCTTGTCAAATGCTGGTTTGTGGCAAATAAGTGGATATTTTATCTTTAATTTTAACAGCACTAACCGAGCTTATATAGTTACCTGAGCAACTGGATAAGCTCACTCGGTACGCTTTCAATGGATTTCTATAGTAAAGTTCTGTGTATGCTACACACTGTAACTTTAAAGTCTATGGAAATAACATTTAGTCGGGTAAATTAATTAACTGATTAAATTATAAACGAATTTAAGTCTAAATTAGATCCTGAAAGCAAGCGCATTGGTGAGATGAGAATAAGATTTTGCTGACATTTGACTTACTCGTATCCCCTGTTCACCCCCCCCTCTCTCTCTCTGTCTTTTCTTGTTGTTCACCGTTTTTTCTTTTTAAGTTTCACATTTTGATCTTCTAATTAGACCAACATACATGTTAATGGCTGGTACATAGATCAATGCTATCACATCAGAAGCAGCAATGGACCATTCGAATCAGCTTACTATGAGTACATATAAGAATGGCAATGAAGAAAGAAACAGTGAAAGAGTCTGTGGGGAAGTGGTTATACACCATTAGGTGTACTCCGCTTCCGTACATTAAATTTCTCGAAGAAACAACGGAACGCAGATTCTGAACTATCAACACAACAATATTTATTACAATAAAAGTCGGCAGCACTTCGCCCTTTGGTTACTGAGACGCCGTCAATGATGCTGCGTGGTTATTTGTGTAGCTCCAGAGTTGGGTTGTTGGAGAGAGGCTGCTACGACGTCTAGGCCCTTCGTCGGCCAGGGTGAAAGAGAATGAAAAGAAGCGCGAAGCTTGGATGTCGATGACTACGCATGCGCATGAAACTCTTCCTGTGTTCCTTCCGGAACTAGTCCCTGCGCATGCGTGGATACGCTTTCCGGTAATGTCGTCTGCTATTAAGGCGTCACCACAAGTCTATAACCATCAAAATGGATCTTTCTGATTTGGCGGACACCATTTTTTATTTAGTTTTTATTTAGTTCCGCCAAATCAGAAAGATCCGTGTGTTCATAGACACAAGAAAAATAATACCAGTTCGTAGTCAATAGTACACGGTAGTTGAAATACTGTATCAAGAAATCGCTGCCATGATGTTGAGCCGGTAACAGGTACATGTCGTACGTGAAGTCGTGGCAGTGATGCTGCTGCTTCGGTCATTTGATACAGGAGTACATGCAGGTTGTATATTCGTTGTAGATCCGCGGTGAAATAGTTTACGAACAGTGAACTGTTGGAACCTGGGTGAACTGCTTGTTGAGCTGTGTACGGAGAGAGATAATGTTGACGACGTTGAGAAGGACATGATGGTGGCGACGAAGACGGAGGTTGCCGTAATGCTGTTGGACGAAATTGGTAAGTCTCAACATAGCTACTATAGTGGTGGTGTCTGGCGTTGTCGCTGGAACTGGTTGTGTCTTCATAGTCTGTAGCTAAACCTTAAAAGGTCTGGAACCAAAGAAAAGCTGAGTTTTTATAAGGAGCTATAGACTCAAACGTGGTAGTAAACAGACGCGGTAGTAAACAGATTGGTTATACGCGGCAATTTGGCGCAACAGAGTAGGAGACAAATTGCGCCAATATCAACCAGAGTAGTGGACACAACGGGATCCAAATAGCGGCTAATTGCTAGCTGTCCCCTGCTACGTTCGAATGCACCTATATATGATAAATGGGAGAGAGGAATTTCACCCGAGCCTACGCTACAAGGTCATACATATTACTTACGTCTCTGGCCACAAGAACCAAAGTATACAATAGAGTATCACTGAATATGATGCAAAAGGACCCGGAGACATGACAGTCAGTTTTTAACGACACTGATCATCAGGCTTCAAAAAGAAAAAAAGAAAAAAAAAATCAGAAGAAAATTGCCTGTAGGCAAAAGAAAGTATTCTATTAAATAAAAGAACACCATAATATTCTTGAGGCGCAGGCGTGTCTGTATGATAAGAAGCTTGCTTTCCAACCACATAGTTCTGTCGTACACATACAGATATATATATATATACATGTGTGTGTGTGTATGTATGTGTCTGTGTGTGTGTGCCTTTGTGTTTGTACCCACTACCACCACCGTGTGTTTACGCCCCCGTAACTTAGTGTTTTGGCAAAAAAAAAATGTACTGAGGTCGATTCATTCAACTAAAATTTTCTCAAAGCAGTGCCCCAGTAGGGCTGCAGTCTAATGAATAAAACAAGTAAAAGATAAAAGAAATATGATTTTTATGGAAAAACGAGATCAGGGGAGTATACTAAAACCATTTTTTTTTTGCATAAAGGTCGAGTAACTGATTGCATAATTCGTTTATTTGTGGCAAACAATTGATAACTTACTTCGAAGGAGAAAAATACGTAATGGTCGTAGTGTAACTGGAGAAAATAACTATATTACCTTTCACAACTCTCAAGAAGCTTTATCTCAATTGTTCTGGCAGACAAGTATTTTCCCATGACCACACACTGAGAACGCGTAGCTTAGTGTTTTGAGCATTGGCTCATGGTTGTTAGAACTTGGGTCCGATTCTCAGGCTCGACGGTGCGTCATCAAGGCGTCTCACTGCACACTGCTTCTATCCACTCTACAGAAATTAGTACCAGCTGCGGCAGCAGGAAATTAATTCAACAACGTTTAGGGGATAGTGGACTCTTGTATTCCCCGAAGCCTAAACGCCCTGAAAATCTAGATAATCTACGGCCTCATGAGCCTGTGGGATCGAGGCAAACTTTTATATTGTGTGCATGCGTTAAGTTCAATAAAAAATATATATACTTTTCATTATCCACTCACCACCACCACCACCATTACAGTTTTCAATAGCAAAGCTCAGTCTAAGTTGTTTGCCAACCAAGATTATTTTTATGTCATTTCAGTTCAGTTCATCTATTTGTTTGTATCTACTTTTCTTTCAGTCGATGTATCGATCTGGTCTGACAATTCAAAGTTCGAATAATGAATTTTAAAAAATGTTTTTTTTTTACTGCATCTTGCACTTGGCACTCCACAGTGCAGCAACCTTCTCCTTTGTTGAACCATGAAATCTTTGCCCGATCCAGTTTTCACTTACATAGGTAGGTAAGACCTAATTAATCTATAGTTGGGACCCCGACAGGCGCTACTACATCGGGTCAGAGTAGAGCTGGGAGCAATAAGGTCTAAAAAGTAGTTCCACACACCTCAAACTATGAAACTCTCGAACCAGGCCTCATGACCGTTTGCAGTTTGTAGTCATACCGAAAACAAATTTCGCAATATAATGGGCAGAGATTAGCAGAATAAGTTGTTTTGGCGTATTTAGTTACATTTCTATGTTCTAATTTCAAATCTTCCGAGGATTAACGTTCCTTTCTATTCTATTAAGTTCTTTAAAATAAGTGCCCACAGAATATAAGGTGTGATTTAATCGATTATTTTGCTCCTCCAAAACTGGTGGCCTTGTGTTAACATTAGAAATTAATATATCCCTGTGTGGTAGCATATATGATAGGGTGCCAGAATAAAAGCCTTTCTTGGTTCAGATCGATTCTTCTATGTCCAAAATAAGCAACACTAATTTTTGACATTTCCTCCTCCAAATAGATAAAATAAATATTATAATGAAATCGATTCAGTTGATAATATTCATTACCAATGAAATTAACCCTGTGCATATATAAAAATGAGAATTATATTAGAATGATACCCCATTACCTTATGTAGATATTCATGAAGTTCTGAAGATGCTTCGACACAAGAGTTTTGTTCCTTAAAGAATACAGTGAGTTGGGCATTCAATATTTAATCCTCTCCACCACGTCAATCTCACACTGTATAGTAAATAGTTTTTCTATTTATAGACAAGGCAAAATTTTGGAAGAGTACAGTCGATGGGATTTTTTATGTGCTGGTCTGGAAGAAGAGGTTGAGCCAAGGCTTTTGCAAGGCTTCCTTGTCCATGTTTATCCTGGAGCTGTACACTTGCAGTTGTTCAAGAACATCAATCGCGTTCTGAGCAGGAAAGACTTGATTCAGTGGTTAGAGCAAGATCAAAATAAAGGTGAAGAGTAGGGAAGAGGAAAGTGGGTCGTTTGGACCTGTGTAGAGGTGACACAAAACCAGACAACTCGGAGGTGGAAAAAAACTATTTCATAAACAACAGCAGATATGATAAAGCGAAAAGACTGCACATCCGTGCATCAGAGGTCGGGATGTGTTGGTGAGCAACCACATGACAATCAATCAGAGGTGACAGTGCTGTTTTGATGTAGCCAACAACATCTCTTTATACAGAGTATTAACACTGTCCCATACGTAGATAGTATTCCATTACAGGATTGAGTCTGAGTTTTATAGAGTGTTAGTATGTACTGAGAGCAAAAGGATTTTCTGGCCACGAAGAGGAGAGTCAGTTTTGTGATTCAGCCTTCGCTACACCGAGACTGTGATATACTACGAGATCCTTTGTAATAGTGAGACCTAACAGTTGTGCAAGCTTTATAGGAGTGCAGGCTGAATGTTGTTCATGTGCAAGGGGGTATGATATTGTTTACGTAATACGTGTAGCGATTGTGTATTTGCGCTGTTGAAGAAGTCAAGATTGACATGGCTCCACTGGAAAGTATTTCTGAAGTCTCTATTTAATAAGTTAGTACATGTTTGGTGTGAGATGTGTAGGTTGGACTCCAGATTACTCATTTTGTTGATGGAATTTAAATTCAGAATGTGAAAAGAGAAAAAAATATATATAATGCGATCTCTGCAAACCCAGCGCCTTTTATAATGCATATCAACCGCCAGCAATTCGTTTGAGGAAATGGATTTAGAAGGCAACAAGCAAGCTCTCCTGAATATCCATTATAGCGTGTTTACAAACTGTATCTTTGGATCATTTCCAAATATCTTCCTAGCTATGCTAGCAGAACAGATGCTGGAAGAGAAAACAACAACTTAACGTAAACTTCAGTTAACGCGCCAATATCAGCAGAAGCTTAGTTAAATATTCTTAGTATCTTTGTAACATTTAATCCCAGGATTTATGTAGTAGCAATCTAATTATAACTAGTATATTATAATTTATATTCATAATAATAGCAGAATTAACTTCGACGTATTTTGTCAGAATCTACAACTAAAACAGCAAGTGTTGTAAGCAAACTTTTACAAGATGAATCTACTAGATGAGTTCGATTCCCAAATGTAATCATTTATTTTCACTGGTGTTGTTGAAATATCCTTTAATACCTCCTACTAAATTTTGACATATACTTTTCAACAACGTGTTATATTTTCTTTAATGACATATTTATTTTTTTTTAAAGTAAGTCTGAAAAATAAAAAAAAGGTATCATACATCAGTATATCAAGGGCTGGCAAAAATAACAAGAAGCAATGTCACAATTCCATTCACATCTAGAATGCATTATAAGAATATAAACAGCCCTCATACTTTACTGATATCAAATTTTATCGACTCTAGTGGGATCTGAACTTAAAACATAAAAGGCCGAAACCGAAAACCCCTACTTTTTCATTGGTAAAAATTACTTCAAGGGCTCCAGTTCAAACTTAGATGCCTAGGCCCTTTCTCGGTCCAAAAGATGACATTTGTGCTTAGTTTTGTTGATCATGGAATCACTTGAGAAAGAAGTCGCCTTAAGGATTCACAGTAGATTTTCTGTTGAGCCTTTTCAAAGAAACACAGCTTTTCGTTGGGTTGTCATGTACCCTATCGACCTGGGTTTCAGCTGCCTGCTCACAATTAGTTAATCAGAAAATAGATACTTTCAGCTGCAAGTGAAAGAAAATATTTCATCTGTATCTTTTGATGAGGTGAAACATGAGACACAAACTAAAAATAACTTGCATAACAAGTAGTAAGATGCTTTCGAAGTAAGTCTCGCTCGTCGGTGCACGAACAGAACACATTAAGAAAAGTTAATTATCAGCTAGTGTTACAGCAGTGACCTCAGAAGGTGAAAGTCAAAATGAAGGGGAAATAACTCTAAAACGGCGCTAATTTCTACCTCCTTCCCTTCTTTTGGTTCAGAGCCATTTAGTCCAAACCTGCACTTCCCCCTTCCAGAGACGGTGTTTTGTAGTTAGTTGTCTCTAGAAATCAGATGAAAGATTCTTAGATTAGCGCGAAAACGATCTAAATTTCAATTGTTGGGTTTAGCTTAGTTTTTTTCTTTCTATATTCACTATAACTTAAACCAAAATGTCACATCAAACTGGAATAACAGGTTAGTGTTTTCTTTATTTGTACCGATCTTTCTGTGTTTCTGTGTACCTGGACACTTGTTTTCTTTCTTTCCCTTTTTAAAACAAGCTGCTTGTATATATTTTCGAATTTTTCCGTAGAAAATAAGTTACAAAAACCATTTTCATTTATATGTCTTAATTTATATACTTGATTTACTGTAATGTTTATTAACAAAAAGTACCGACTTCATGTATTACATTTATTTCATGTTGTTTACGCCCACCGAAGTGCACTCTTATATTTATCTAAGGAAATAACTACTGCTTATCTTGCTTGATGTAACCACCAAATATCCTCCTGTTATATATATATATATATATATATATATATATATATATTATATATATGAAAAGAATGAGAAGTTGGACAGTGTAGTCTTTTGTATACAAACTGACTGGATGGTCACGACTGGAACGCCTTTGTTTCACGTTTGCGTGTTCCGAACTATCTAGTCATCTACAGCTGTGTATCACTATTTAACACAGCTAATTTGCTTCCCGTAATTACCAAACCGAGCATGTGATACTTTCTCTTTTTATTCATACATCCTGTTTGACTGATACTTCTCTTACAGAGACGTCTACTTTGACAGCCGTGTGTACTTATAGATAACGCCTACAATCCGGGGGTCTCACTTTTTTTTAACTCCAGAAACATGTTGACGTGTAGATAGTAGTGAAAGATTCCGATCAAAACTTCAGATATTTTCTTCTCAAGCTAGCACGTAGCTAATTTTTGTTAAATTCATTGTTTAAATTTTAGTTGTTTCTGATTGAACATGACTCTGATCAAAGGCGTTCCAGCTATGCCTATCCCTAAATTTTG
Organism: Octopus bimaculoides; assembly: GCF_046866305.1. Taxonomy (NCBI): domain Eukaryota; kingdom Metazoa; phylum Mollusca; class Cephalopoda; order Octopoda; family Octopodidae; genus Octopus; species Octopus bimaculoides. The sequence continues at coordinate 4,107,587 of NC_142932.1, read as the reverse complement.
TGCATCAGAAAATACAAGTGTCCAGCACATCGTTAAGACGTTAGGGTATGGTTTGAGTAATATTTTGTTGCTAGTCTTTAGTAGGTCGAACTACCGCAGAGGCGTCGATACTTGTCGACAATTCAAGCATGTAAATAAATATGTAATTTAAATATTTATTAGGAATGTTGTAGGTTCGAATCTTTAATAACATCCCCATAAACAATTTGGTGGGGATCGTATAATATGTATACATATATAAATATATTTACACACACACACAAACCATTTGTGATCATATATATATATAAATACACACACACACATGCGTTTAGAGGCTTTAGATATAAAGTTTTATTAGTATATATGATATATAAATTTAGATTAGCTTTACTAGAAGCAATCGCTCCAGTTGCTAGAAATAGCAGGCAAAATTTCCTCAAATCACACCATACCATCTTTTAAAAACTGGAAAGATATATTGGATAATATAATCCTATATGCATTGTCCGAATGAATGGGTGGTTGATAATGGTCGAAATTTCTTGATCACAGGTCTATTTGATCAAGGCTGACCTCGGGCTAAGCAGCAATTACTTTATCATTTTGTGTTTTAAACATATCGCTTGCTATGAATTCAATGAACGAATTATTGATCCTCCCACTCTTTACCTAACAACGAATTTTATATTTATAAGTGTTAACATATGATTGTATGACAGTTATTGGTCAGTTATGAACGTCACCTATGTATTTTTCACATTTAAGCCTGATGCTTTCTAACGTTGACATAAAACATGTCACTTTCGGAAGTGTTGTGTCAAGTTGTGTGAAGTTCACACTTACCTTTCTCTGTCATTTGTCAGAGGCAAAACGGATTCACTTATGGCTCAAAACCGTGTTCAGAATCGGTTCGACTCATTTTTAATTATAGTCCTATGATCCTTACCATCTCATAAATGACATCTTTTGAATAGATGATATCTTAATGGTAATATTCTCAAAAACATGAAATAACCAAATGGGCGTGCCGTGGACTGCCAGATCATGATTCATAAGTTCAATACCACTGTGGATATTCACTTTTTGTCTCTGAACATGGCACTTTATTCTACTTGCCTCAGTTTGCCTGTCTAGTATAAACGTAGTTTTCAAGCAATTCACGGTTAGTTGTTATAGATTGGCATCTTATTGGGTAAAAGAATTAGACAGTGGTTCCATAGACTCCTGAGCTTCGTCAAGGGTTTATGTTTTTTTTTGTTTTTTGTTTTTTTTCCATTTTTATTTTTATGCAATTTTGCCAACCCTGAAATTTTGGCGAAATTTGAATTCAAAGCTGAATGAAACGAAATTAAATTATGCCACATTCCGATCGGTAATAAATAACTTCTCTGTGAAACTATTTCGGAAATAGGTGGTGCGTGGACTAGAAATAACACAAGGAAACTTTTGTTTGAGATTGTATTAAAGGAGTGTGTGTTTGGTCATTTCTTTATTGCTGTTATCAAAATAGACCGGAATATATCATTTGTAACAGAATTTTAGTGAGGATGACATGAAACTAGGAAATAGGATTAAGCTTATTAAATAATTCTAGTTATTTCCTAATGTTAATTGCAATGAAAACGCATAATCAGTTGCCGAGTTTTACTGACGACGTACAGACGTGATAACATTTACGTAAACCGCTCCACCAATCTCTTAAGATTCGTTTTTTTTTTTTATCCGATCTTGTTTACACCTGTTTATCTGTGTATGTTGTATATATATCTTTTCAAAATACTGCTCTACACACGCTTAAACACACCCACGCGTACATATATGAGAAAGAGAGATGGAGAGAGATTAATCTATATTCCTTTGTCTTTTTTTTCTGTTGCTTCTATATGGAATAGTAATATATATATATATATATATATATGGTATTCTTTATATATATATATATATATATTGAAAGAGCTTGTCGTCAGCTATACAAATATGATAGGGAAGTGTCATCTACTTCATACTATTTTTAACTGGGGCGTTGTAAATTTTGTGATCGACAATTAGAAAAGTTGTTTTAATTTTTTTTTTTACTTTTATCGTGTGAATCGAGTTTTTATTATATAGTGAGAAGTCTTGATTAACTCAAAACAAATGAAAACTCTGTAAAACTAAAGTTTCACAGAAATGTTTTGTAATTCACGTTGTTAATCATCCCAACCCTAATTATGCAAACTGAAGTTCAAAGTATTCTAGTATTTTAGTTAGGCAGAGTTGTGTATTTGCGGACTATACTTTCAAATTGTGCTGATGTTTGATGAAGATTTGGCTGTTATTTATATCAGGTAGACAACCAGTGGTGTAGTTTGTGTTGGGCCTGGTTTAATAATGTCACCACCCGGATACGTATATTCGCCCTTTCCTAAATCAGAATCAAATTGTTTGGTCAGCAGTCTTTTTTTATAGTACCATGAATGGACTACAGCTGTTCATTAATGCAGGTCTGGGAAAGCCTTTTAACCGATTTTTATATGTCGCTTGCACTTTCTAACAACCTCTTCCAGTGGGGGAAATGGTGTGTATTAATGTTCAGAAGCTGATTGTTTCAAATAGGATAAGCTAAGCTTTCAGTAATACCAAAAATGTTATCGTCATAGGATAAGGGAAGGTGGGAGTAATCGTCGGGTTACACATGAAGAAACATAGAAGAATGGAATTCACTGCTTGTCTGTAATAGTGTAATAAGTGCACTAGATATTGGTGTGCCTTCTTTTTATATATACCTATTAGAGAAGATATATATACCCAATATTAATTCATATATATTTGTAAAAACAACTATCAACTTCTTGAAATTGAAGTTCACCTCTCTTGTATGTTAACTGTTTCTCAGTGGAACATTGATATTTTAACAATATTGTTTGTGTGTATTGTTTACAATACATACAAAGTGCACTAATTAATTTATGTATAATTGATTTAATTCAACTGAATAACTCTTTCAATTCCCTGAAATGACACAGAACTTGTGTCAGAAGATCCGGTCATATTTCAGACTATGTTAGGACAACTAAATACAGAAAGTAAGGCAGGATGATTAAGGATGAATATTAAAGAGAAAAAAAAAACAAAAAACAAAAAAAAAAAAAACCGAAAGAATTTATCAAAATTCCAGATATTAATAATACATAGTAATATCACAGGTGCAGGCATGGCTGTGTGGTAAGAAGCTTGCTTCTCAACCACATGGTCCCAGGTTCAATTCCACTGCGCAGGACCTTGGGCAAGTGTCTTCTATAGCCTTGGAGCATTTGAGTGGATTTGGTAGACAGAAACTGAAGGAAGCCAGTTGTGTGTGTATATATATATATATATATATATATATATATGTATGTACATATCTACATGTGTGTATCTTTGTGTTAGTTCCCCCATCACTGCTTGACAACTGGTGTTGTTGTGTTTACATCTCCATAATGTAGCAGTTTGGTAGAAAAAAAAAAGACCGATAGAATAAGTATTCAGCTTAAAAAAAAGTCCTGGAGTTGATTTAACCCTAACCCTAACCCCTAACCCTTTAAGGTGGTGCTCCAGCATGGCCACAGTCAAATGACTGAAACAAGTGTAAGAATTCCTTCAAGTAGTAAACAGCTATATCATCCTTGGCACTCTTATAATAATAGTCAGGTAAAGAAAAGAAAATCCATTAATGAATTACCTCGGATTGGTAGGTCTTTGCTGGATCAAGTTCCATTGTTAAAAGCAAATTACCCTTAAACATGGAATCTAACAAAACACTAATAAGTAAACCAAGAAAAACACAGTAGGTTCACGAAAACATTATGTACGGAATATGTGGTAGAACCATAAAATAATGGAACAGATCCAAGAACAAATAAAATTAAATGACACTGTAGTTGGTCTGGATATGTCCAAAGGAGGAGTGACATGATGTAGATATTATCTGAAGCCTTGTCAAGTATCCCATGTACACTTAACTAATATACATGGTATAAAAGTAATTTAAAACTGAACCATGTGGATGTATGACAGCTGAGTGTTGAATTATTATGTTCTTATGTCATCATTATCATTTTATGTGTTTTTCCATGTTGTCATGGGTTAAATGTGTCTGCAATAAATAAATTGCCATTTACAGGCCCTTGTCCTATCCCTTATCGAGTTTGATTTCAGCACTCCTCTACATGTCTTCCTCAGACTTTCTCTACTGAAAGCACCTTCCCATTTTGCCTTTTGACTCTTTTTCATCCTTCATATGCAACACTTGTAGATTGACATGTACTGGTACAGATCTGTAGGCAAGATCTGCACCACTCAAACTGATTCCTCTGTTACCCATTTTCCTTCTCTTGCACACTCAAACTGATTCCTCTGTTACCCATTTTCCTTCTCTTGCACACTCAAACTGATTCCTCTGATAACCATTTTCCTTCTCTTGCACACTCAAACTGATTCCTCTGATACCCATTTTCCTTCTCTTGCACACTCAAACTGATTCCTCTGATACCCATTTTCCTTCTCTTGCACACTCAAACTGATTCCTCTGATACCCATTTTCCTTCTCTTGCACACTCAAACTGATTCCTCTGATACCCATTTTCCTTCTCTTGCACACTCAAACTGATTCCTCTGTCTCTCATTTTCTTTCTCAGCTTATCTGTGCTCCATTGTTCATACATGCTAACATTATACATCCAGTCAAGAATTCTCTTTTCTTTTCAGCCTTCGTACATCCTCCACACTCAGTACTCATGTCCCACTACTATACAACATTGCACTTTGCAAACAACATCATACATTCTACTTTTCTCTCCAAGAAAGAGACCCTTTATTGCCTGCTGAGTTGATATTTCCTTGAACTTTTTTGCCCCATCCTATCTCTATTTACTATGGTTTTGCAACACCTACCTCCAATTTTGATTAGATAACAGAAGCTGTCAAGTACCTTTAGACATCCTTTTGGTAATTAAAAGATTGCATTTCATGATTGCTCTTATTATTACATATTCTTATGTGTCTGTCACATACAAAATCCTTCTCGGTCAACTTGCTTAAGATCACATATATGTATGCACTATTTGTGCACACTTTAGTTTATACTAGGTAATCAGTATAAGGTTTCTACCTACTCTTTTTTCTGCATATTGAAACTAGTCACTTCTTAGATCACATTAAAGTTCTGTGTGTCTTTGTTATATTGTCTTTTAGGTCTCTTGATTCCAAGCTCTGATTCTATGTTTGGAATTTTATTGTTAATTCTTTGACTGATTCAGCTATAAGAACCATACTGTGAGTATGTAGGAGTTCCCACTATGCTATGAGATAACTGGGAACCAAGTGCTGATAGACAACTATTTTCATGTTAAATTTCTCATCAAACTCTTTGCTAAGTATCTCAGTACCTCCTTTACAAAACTTGCAATGTTATCACAAACCATTCATCTACAACCAGTTTTGTTAGAAACTACCTGCCTACATGATATTCTGTCAAACTTTTCTCAGGTCAATGGGTGTTGACTAAGAAATTTTGTAGCTGTATCACTAAAAAGAGAGCATTGGTGATACATTATCCTGGTGCAAACTCACACTGCGTCTACTCCATGTAATCTTTTTTACCTGATAAGCTGCTTTTGTGAGTTGGCCCTTGAGTTTGATGCCTTTGTAGGGACTCATTTCTAAAGCATCTCCCTTGTTCTTGCAGCAGATGTATGTTTAATTCTATATTTCTTCTATTCACTTGGCTATTGAGAATAGATAGCATATAATCTGGATGTGTTACTAGTGATGGACCAAATTCTCACCTGGTGGGAATAGCTATCTGATAATCTAGGTCTATCATTTGTGACAGTCCAGTGTCTAAGCTATTGGGGATAGATACCCTTTGTATATCAGTGTGTTATTTGGTAGTACACATGAAAGTTTATCATCTTCTAAACAACATGAAATTAAAGTTAGTAAATTTTTTTAATAGGTTAGTCTAAGAAGGAAGGACAGTGCTCATGGCCCCTTTGTCGAGCCTCTGAGAATGGTGGAGATGGAGAATGGAAGAGAAAAACCATGGTTTGTGTATTAACTTAAGAATCATGCCCATTGTTAAGGAGGTGCACTGGATGACACTGAATCCAAGCACCCACTACACTCTCAGAGTGGTTGGCGTTAGGAAGGGCATCCAGCTGTAGAAACTCTGCCAGATCAGATTGGAGCCTGGTGTAGCCATCTGGTTTCACCAGTCCTCAGTCAAATCGTCCAACCCATGCTAGCATGGAAAGTGGACGTTAAACGATGATGATATATATATATATATATACATACACAAACACACACACATATAAAATTATCATTTAACATCTACTTTTCTATGCTTGTATGGATCTGATGGAATACATTCTGTGGGTTTGAACTCAAGACCAAGTGATTGGGAAGTAAGTTTCTTACCATATGTATGTGAGTGTGTAATTTTCAGTCATTAGAATGGTAGATAGAAAAGAAAATGGATAGAATGCCTTGCAATATTCCAGCTCTCTGTGTTACAAATTAAAATCCCACTGGGTTCAATTTCACCTGTAATCCCTTTGAGGTTGATAAAGTACCAGTCTGGGACAGTAGGTTTTCTGCAATTGTTAGAGCATTGAATGAGATGTTGTATGGTGTCTGCTCCATCTCTCTACATTCTGAGTTAAAATTCCATTTAGGTGCCAAAAACCAGAGTTAATCACCCAGTCATGGAAAAACCCCATCCAACTTGCATGTAGGCCTGCAATCAATATAGCTAAGTTGGCAACAGCATGCTGTGGATAGAAAACAGGTGAATGGAATGAAATCTATTTATCAGTGTGTGTGTGTGCATGCATCATTTATTTTTCAACCATTTTCTATGCTAGCATGGGTTAGACAGATATTATTGAGGCTTTGTTTTACAGTCAAATGCCTTTTCTACCACTAATTCTCACCTTTTTCATGCAAAGCAGGCAGTATGTAAACATTTGTGCATGTGCGTACATGCACACACACACACACACACACGTGCACGATTGCATAATGCACTTCATGCAATTTTTGTCCACCAAATTCATTCGGAAGATATTGATTGACCTGTGACTACAGTAAAAGATACTTGGCCAAGGTACCTCTCTTTGGATAATTTATCTTTTTGTCTGTCAGTCCCTCCATCAATCCTTTGCTTTATATTGAACAAATGAGAGAGGAGTACTCAGTACATGTAAAGGATTTTTTTCTAAACTGAAGCTGAGAGATTGTCTTGCAACTCAAGTTCCCCTCCCCAAAAAACTATACACCCATATATATATATATATATATATATATATATATATATATATATATATATATATATATAGATATATATATATATATATGGGTGTATAATAGGCGCAGGAATGGCTGTGTGGTAAGTAGCTTGCTTTCCAACCACATGGTTCTGGGTTCAGTCCCACTGCGTGGCACCTTGGGCAAGTGTCTTCTACTATAGCCTTGGGCCGACCAAAGCCTTGTGAGTGGATTTGGTAGACAGAAACTGAAAGAAGCCCGTCGTATATATGTATATATATATATGTATGTGTGTGTATATGTTTGTGTCTGTGTTTGTCCCCCCAGCTTCGCTTGACAACTGATGCTGGTGTGTTTGCGTCCCCGTAACTTAGCGGTTCGGCAAAAAGAGACCAATAGAATAAGTACTAGGCTTACAAAGAATAAGTCCTGGGGTCGAGATGCTCGACTAAAGGCGGTGCTCCAGCATGGCCACAGTCAATTGACTGAAACAAGTAAAGAGTAAAAGAATATATATATATATGTACATACTCTTTCCTCTTTTACTTGTTTCAGTCATTTGACTGTGGCCATGCTGGAGTACCGCCTTTAGTCGAACAAATCGACCCCAGGACTTATTCTTTGGAAGCCTAGTACTTATTCTATTGGTCTCTTTTGCCGAACCGCTAAGTTACGGGAACATAAACACACCAGCATCAGTTGTCAAGTGATGTTGGGGGGACAAACACAGACATACAAACACATACACACATACATATATATATATACATATATACGACGGGCTTCTTTCAGTTTCCATCTACCAAATCCACTCACAAGGCTTTGGTCGGCCCGTGGCTATAGTAGAAGACACTTGCCCAAGATGCCACGCAGTAGGACTGAACCCGGAACCATGTGGTTGGTAAGCAAGCTACTTACCACACAGCCACTCCTACGCCTTATATATATATATATATATATAAAACTATACACCCACACACCCACACACACACACACACACACATATATATATATATATATATATATATATATATATATATATATTTACATATATGTATGCATATATACACATATGTACACACACACATATATATATATGCATATATCTATATATATATATATATTTATATATATATATATATATATATATATATATATATATATATAATTAATAACTGCACTTATGTGTGTGTCTTTAATGGTGAGTCCATGTGACTTTTTAGCAATTTCCTGTTATATCCACTATAATGATGAATCATTGATTATAAAGCTTGTATGAATGGAATGATGCAAATTCCTATTTAGTAACATTTCTTATATATTTTCCCTACATTTAAAAAAAAAAAATCCTTTCAACATTCATACATTTTAGCTTAATCATTGATTGTGTATGTTGCTGTTACTGCTGCTACTATCCCAATAAAAGTGTGATGTTGCAGTTGAAGTTAAAGTAGTAGAATGGCTCAAAGTAGAATGGCTCAAACTTCTGAAAATTTGGCCTTGATGACTGTGCATCAGCCAAGTAATTTGCATCTTGTTTGAAATCTGCTGTTCCATGTTGAAAATGCTGCTCTGTTGTAATGTGGTGTTACTCCAAGCTCCTGGCACACCAACTAGACTGCATGATATGGTTTTTATTTTATGTCAGCGGGCACTTATGTTGCACATCCTTTCAGATGTGGTGAATGTCAACCTCTGTATGTGCATGCAGTTCAGAAACTGATAGCCATACATGTGATGACACTGGTGCTAAGCTGCATTAGCTCAAGTCAGCAGTCTTTCTCTTAGATAAACATATTTTGTGTGGAGAAAGGAGATTTGCATGCTTGAGCAACTGCTAATCTTCCACAAAAAAAATCATGCCCTTGCCTCTACACACATTTGTAGATATATGGACAGCCTTGATTAGTGGAGGCTCCTATAAATACAATGTACAAACAATTCTTTTGATTAAGTAACTGGAACTTGAATTTCTGAGAACCATACAAGAACATTCAATCATTTATTTCTATTCTAATGAGCTTTAATTAATACTGATGTAAATGATTGTTTCTCTTTTTTTTTTTTTTCTGATGCAAGAACACGAGGGTACAGTCTGATACCTTTAATTCCAGTATGTTACTTGCTGATATCTTGCAAACAGATGAAAAGCCTTAGTCAGCCTTCATAGGATTTGAACTCAGAATTTCCAAGCACCAAATGGGAAGCTGTAAAACCTGCAATCAGCTCATTAAAGCATATACTTTCAAATATTTGAAATATATAATCTATTTTTTTATGCCCATATTTGGGTATAAAAATATGAAGAAAATAGTTTTTTATGTGAAAAAATGGATAAACTGAAAACTAAAATTAGAAGGAGGTAAAAAGAGAAAATAGAAAGCTTCTGACAGTGTGGAAAGTTTTATAAGACCTTTATATTTCAGGTGCAAAAGCCCATCTTCAGAAGGAAAACAGTCTGGGAAATGTCCATTTATGCAGGTTAAATTTTCTGCATTGTCAGAAGCTTTCTGTTTTCTCTATTTTTACCATTACAATGCTTCAAGCAAATTACAATGCTCTTAAAATTAGAAATTTGAAATGATTATTTTTAAGCATTCTAATTAATATTGATATGTGAACTTAAAAAGAATGAATATATAAGCAAAAGAATATTTGTGGTGATATACAAAGAAATATTTTTTTAGTGTTGTATCGTTATTTTATTTATTTATTTATAAATACAGATTTATTTATATAATTATTGTAAAGACTTTTAAGATTAAGCAAGTAACGCATGTTTATATATTTTAAACTAAATATGGGTGCATACAAAAATGTCATATAATAGAGGATCCGAAGGGAGTCATATAAACATTGAAATTACACATTTTTGATTTGCTTTCACATGTATCATTTGCATTTATTCAACAATGATTAGTTTAAAATGTAAGATAAATAACTACCAAGAAAGAAACAATAAATGAAGCAAAATTTCATTTAAAAATGTACCTACTAAACATTTGTGAAAATTTACTAGTAAGGTTGGGTAAAAGCAACCATAATATTTCTGTCCTCCTGTCATTGCTTGTACTGGTGCATCTTTTGCTTAGAATAATGATGAGTGAGTATTCCTGGTTTGATATATGTTAAACTACTTGTGGCTTTTTTGCCAATTGTCTATCTTCCAAGTTTTTCCTGTATTCTGGTCCTATTTCTATCCAGTCAGTATATTGTTTTCTATTTCATTTTACATTCTCCATCTCATTTGCTTGGTCTAGAAAGTGATGGTTTGCACATCAAACTATTGAGAATTTGAAATTTTTGTCATGTTATTCTTTTGTTGCATTTTACATGCTTTATGTTAGGTTCACCTTGTTTTCTTTGCTTGCACGTTCTTTTTTTTTTTTTTTGCTGGTAATTTTCCATTCCTCTCTAGCTTGCTTAATGTCTCCATTGTCACAAGATGATAAGGTGTTGCTGTTTGTAGGAAAGGGGAAGGTTTCTACTTTTTGGTTACTGAGACTGAAGAGATTAGTTTTCCAGCCCCTTACAGTGTTGGACTCAATGCTACTGGCTGCTGTTATTACTGCTGTTGATCACTCTTCTCCCCCATCACACTCTCTCTGACACTATTGGTTATGGCCTAGGGAGGGCCCTTTGGCCACTTGGCACTGAGGGCAGGGTGATCTGCCAATTTTAGAGTTTTTACTACAAGGACTCTGTAAACAATAGCATTTTCTGAAACTTGGTGTCATTATTTCTGCTATTTTCCTTTTCTGTTTTGCTGTCCCTATAGGTAGAAAGCCCTCAAGTGGTTTTTACCACAACTTGTGTTAGCAACTCAGCTTCTTGCTCTGCACTTCTAGTTTCATCAGCCTTCTCTTTGCACTTATAAATGAAAGCAGTTCTGGAATGGCTGTGGTAGTCAGGGCCTATAAAAACTTAAATGATCATTGAGACTCCATGAGACTGTGTCATTCTTTATGATCTCAGCACCCTACTACATCACAAATGTACCTAGAATCATTACCAACATCCTTGATCCTGTCTTACCTGTTTCATTCCCCCAAATACTGTGGCACATGTGTACTTGTAGGTGTGTATTGAACCTGCCTGTCTTGTTTGCTTGCTTAATCCCCATTCCTGTAAACTGTACTTATAGACCAACTGGGGAAATGTTCTTCCACATATTGTTCATTGCTACATGCAATTGTTGCTTCATTTCAAAGGAAGTCTCCAAGTTCCTAGCAAGACAAATATACATGATTTCTTTTTCTTTCCTTTTATTTAATAATGTGGTCAGGAAGAATAACACCCTCCTTGGTTACTCAGCTTTGCCATTCTGCTCTTCCCTGTGATAACTTACTCATTTTTCTTTGTGACTGGCAACCCTGGAAAATGCTTGTGAGTGCATGTTGTTATTTTTGCTAATAAAATTATTTCTTTTTTATTTCATTTTGTCAGTATTTTTCCTCTTATGTCAGCAATTTTTTGGAGAGGGCGTTTAGTTGATACCATGAGTCCAGAAAGGATGAAATTAAATTTAACCTCAATGGGACTTGAACTCAAAATGTAAAGAGTCTAAACCAGGGGTCCATATAACATTTTCTTGTTAAAATTTTTGTGCAATAAATTATTTATACTTCTACAATACACAAAATATTAAAATTTTTTTAATATAATTCCTTATAATATTTGATTATAAAAATAGAGTAGGATTTTTTTTTTATACACATCAGATGTTTATTAGGGTACCACAGAAGAGAATAGGAATCAGAGGGGGTTCGTAGACGAAAAAAAGGTTAAAAACCACTGGTCTAAACAAATACTGCAATGTTGTGATAATTCTGTGAGTATACCACCTTGAAAATAATCATTTCTAATTTAGGCAGAAAACCAGCAATTTTTAGAGGAAGGGGTGTTAGTTAATTATATTGAATCCAGTTTTTGACAAGTCGATATTTTATAGATGAAAAGCAAAGATAACCACAATACTATGTGAACTCAGAACATAAAGTGCCAGAAGATTGCAAGATATTTTTTCTGATGTTTTAATGATTCAGCCAATGTACCACTCTAAATATGGTTTCTAATTTAGGTACAAGGCTAGCAATTTTGAGAGAATGGAGTTAGTCATTATCCAGCAGCCTTGAATTTTGACTGGTACTTTATTTTGTTGAGCACAAAAGTTGACCTCAGTGAGATCTGAACTTGGAACATAGAGAGCATGAAAAAATATTTCGAAGCCTGAAAAAATACTTTATGACAGTGTTGTTTCTATCAGCTTTCTACTGTGAGGATGATTTAATAATAATGAGGACAGTGGTGGTGGCAGTGGCAGTGGTATTGGTAGTGGTAGCAGCTGCAGCAAAGAAGCAGTAGAAGAAGAATTGAGAGGAAATGACTTAGTTTTTGACAAATTGGATATTGCTAAGAGTCAGAAGAAGGAAAACAGAAAATCATAAGAAGAAAACAAAAACTCATGTTTTAATTACATCAATACACCTACACAAACATACATACATTTAGAAATACACCTACACAAACATACATACATTTAGAAATACACATACATAGACAGACACATGCATACATCCCTACACACCCTCCCATGCATACACATGCTTAAATGGAATGCCAAACAACCTCAGAATGAAGTGTGTTGTTGATTGATATGATTAGAGGAAGTTAATGAGTCTTTTTGGTGAGAAACAATTGTAAAACTCTACTATTCACTATGTATTATTAGTATCAATTGCAGGTTTTCTTCAAATACAGTTGTAAAAAGACTAATTATAAAAAACTAGATCAACTGTTGACATGGTGTTTATTTTTTTTGTTTTGATTTCAAATTTTATTTACTTTATTTGTAAGTTTATAGATTTCTTTATCTCCCATCCCACACCCTTTTTGCTTGGTTTATTTTCTATGATTAACATTGGTGATGACATGTTTTATAAGCAGACTTAAACTGAAGTAGTTTTTTTCCTTCTCTGAGTTTGTCAGTTAATTGGCTCCTTTGTTAATCTAATAATTATTACCCAATTTCCATCCTGGCAATCCCTTATTTAGTGTCTGTATGGAAAAATGGAATGGTGCTGCAAATTAAGATACATTTCTATGTCTTAATTAGTGAAGCAAGTTTTCATTTATAAATATATTATATTTCACTTAAATGTTCAAGTCGTAGTCATGCATTTTTTTAAGCTTTAATATTTAAAACAAAAAAATTGTTTGCATAAATGATAAGCTTCTGAGTTAAGGTAGCAATACATTGAACGTTGGTAGTTTAAGAATAACAAAATTAAGCAAGCAATATGGTGAAGTTAAACAATTTGAGGATAGCAGAGTTGGAATAGAAGATCAGTGAATTTCGTAGATGAGGTAGCATTGTTGGAGGAACAATATGATGAACTCAGCAAGTTTAAAAGCAAAAGAGTCGAGGTAGTAAATTGATGAACTTATTGCTTTTTAGTCAGTGTTTCAATTTTATTCTCTCAGATGTTTTCAGCCACTTATTATGTTCCTCCCTCCAATGTGATTGTTCTTCATCTTGTACTAGTGTTGGTTGATGCCTGTAAGAAAGATGTGGGTATTGAAAAAGTCCAAGGAGTTGAAGTTTTGAGGAAAATATATTGATTGCTTTGTTTAACAGTGAAAAGAATTAATGATGACAGAAGTCTGTTGAGGTTAATGCAGAGCTTGTCAGTTGAATGGAGCAAAAACTGTTATATTTGTGGTGGAAGACACAAAAGGAGGATAATACATGCCAAAATGCCAATAGTTATTGGTGAACAAAGGTTTTAGTGTCATTCAGCTGGATTTCTGTCTGCTATTTATAATGTTCTGTGTATGTAGCAGCTGTTATGTTCCTCATATATGAACCATAATCCAGTGTGGGACATGTTCGTGCTTTGTAATTACCAAGTGCTCAGAATTGAAGTAGTTTCAAACTCGGAAGAGAAGGCTTAGTCTTCAATCTTCAAAATTTGGCTTTGGTATCGTACAATTTTATGTTTCAATCCTTTGTAAATTTACTTTTTTTAAGGGCATAGTCAATGAATGAGAGATGTCACCCATTGACTTTATGTGAGGTCTCTGAGACTGCCGGTATAGGGATGAAGCCATGATACATGAATTATGTCTTGTTTACATTTTATTTTGGAATTCTCTCAATCATTGTTTACTTTGTGTCTGCACATGCATGTGCAAGCCTGAGTAAGATATTGTTAGGGAAGACCAGCAGTTGCATGCAAGTTTCTTTGTCTGTACCACTAATGTTTATTGAAATAAACATTAGTGGTACAGGAAACAATAGAGAAAGGCTACAGACTTGGGTTGATACAATTTGGCACCAGTGTTATTGCAGATGTTGTTGATAGAACTCTAAGATTGAGAGCAGATACCACAAAGGCGTCTTGCCCTACCTGTCAACACTTCAGTCAATCCACCTCCCAGCATTGATGCTTCATTATCAACCATAAAAGGACGAAAGGTAAAGTTGGCCTTGGTAGGATTTAAACTGAAAGCACTGAGAATCAGGACAAGTATTTTCTCCATCACTCTAACAACTCTGTCAGCTTACCAATGGTATTACGAGAACACTGTTTGTATGGACCTTGTGGAGGAAATCTTAGCTGGCTGGAACACAATTACGAGCAATAAAATGTGGAGTATACAACAGAAAACAAAATATAAAGTATTTTAGATATTCACTGGACTTCCATCTCTTAATCATCTTGACTTTTATCCTGAAGTAGGGTAAGAAAATAGTCCATCAACTGAACAACTCTTCCTCGTTTTAAAGTCACTTTATCATCATCTCTTTCTAAGTCGTTTAGCAATAGAGGAATACTAAAGCTTGCATATTTTGGTAGTAATTACTTCAGACCTACACATATGACTCTCAAACAATTTAAACTTAATACTGGATGAGTGAAGTGATCATTATCATTTGTAATGAATCAACACCAATTAATTAATATTCTGCTCTATGAATTAGCCATTAAAGGTCTCAAAATATTCAAAGTTTTCATATTTGTCATCTGTTAAGTTAAAAATATCATTACAGACTATATCTAAATATGAAGGTTAACATTTTATACATGGCTCATCAGCATCATCATCTAATAACTCCAAGTCTCGGATGAAGTTTTGATCAGTTTCCTTGGTCATATTTTGTGATAATGTAATGTTTGTGCTGTTCGCTTTCTGTCTGAGCGATGCATTTATAACAATCAAACTATTATATAAATTTTTATAGAAGTCCATTTATTGTAAACAATGTTCTGTAACTTACTTGAATATTACATGTAGGTTATAGGATCTAGCTTGCTCAAGATGAACTTATACAAAAATTGACTTTGTAGTTTGACTATCATATTATGCTATACACACAGTTAGTGAGTGAAAAACAAAACTTACATCACCATACAAAAGCACTGCACCCAAAGTGGTTTCCTCTTGACATTTCCTGGTCCATAAGAGGTTTATGAGATTGACACTGAACTAAAAGCAAAAATCACACATTACACATTACTTAATGCCTTGTTACTTATAGTGATAAACTGTGCTGCCCCATGATGTATATTTATAGACAGTTAAACTTAGCCATTGATTTATGTGCAATACTACAAATGAGATGCAGATATGCTGGTGTCTTATTGATTTAGCTAGCTGCTGTTTTCCTTAGTAATGTCCCGGGAGCTTAACTTGTCTGGTTGTTGTTGACATTATTCTCTGTGTGTGTGAGAGAGACAGAGAGAGAGAGAGAGTGTGTGTACGCATGCAAAATTTCAAATATATTTAATAAATTTGCCACTTTTTGATATCTATGTTTCAAATATGCAGTGAATATATCTTTGTGTCAAGCTTGCTCATTGCGTCCATTTTTAACAACAAGATCTTTCTCCAGTGATGTGCAGAAGTTGTGAGGCAAAACTAGGATTCATTGAGCTGAACAACCAAATGTTCCAAGGGTCAGCATTTAGTGACTTCATTATGCATCTTTTCCACCTAAACATTTACAACATTCAATCGTATTACACATCTAGGAGACATTGCGTCAGTGTCTTCCGGACACTAATGATTTTCACATACCAGTCACTCTGAATACATTCATTCTCAGTTTTGAGTTCATACTTTTGATCCTCCACTTTCTCATATTCAACTTATTTCTTTCTCTGACTAATGCAGATCCTTCACATTCTCTGCTTAAACAGTTTCACTATCATACATCCGTCACTCTCTTCTAATACATGACTCTACTACCATGGGTACAGTTCTTGGTAGGAAGGACTGGACTGTCTGGATGGGGAGACACAGTAAGAGTGGTGGGAAGGAAAGTTTACTGGTTGGATAGGTGATTCTTAAAGAAGATATGGAGTTAGTTTGAAACAGAGGTAGCTGCAGGCAATGAAATGAAACAGAATATTTGTGAATTAATGATTAAATTGAAAGCAGGTAACATCAGTTAACCTCTTAAAAATGAGAGCTAAATCTCCCTCAAATCTCACTCTGTATATCATCTATACAGAGAATGACACACTGGATAATGAAATGCTAGATATGTCTGGAAAAGAGATGGGATAGCTATGCTGAAATGCATTTAATTTTGTCTGCTGGATTAGGGACTGAGCCAAGGCTAAACAATGACAATAGCTACATGTTTAAAACCTGCCAATATCCTCCAAATGTTTCACCAACCATCAACAAGTGCTACTGGTAATATTTAAGTCTTATACAATTTATTGGGTGGTCTGTTACTAAACTGGCTGCTCTACAAAACTTGCCTCAAAGCTTGAAGAAGGTAGCTAGACACCCAGCAGGACAAAAACAGCTATCTAGAAATAGTGCAGAGATGTAGAAATTCCTGATTAATGTCTGGTGTGTTGTAAGACTACTGAGAAGAAGTAGCTTTTGTTAAATCATATCTCAAGAAGATGGCACTACTGTCTCCACATCTCACAGGCCATATAAACAGGTAGGTTGTCTGGACACAGCAACCTTGGAAGGCAGCCAGCCTAGCAGGAAGACAATTCCTAAATATAAACCTCACTGTCTGTTGAGTACCTGTAAAGGTTTAGGGAATAAATCAGATCTGAAGAGAACTCAAGCCCACCAACCCTTTTCATCTCAAAGAGAGTTTGAAGTGGCAATGAATGAAAGCAGATTGGTGGTTGTATCTGAGGCTCCTGATTGTCAGTAACAAGGATGACAATATTTATTCTTGTAAATGGATTCAATTTGGTTAACTGAACCTCTAGTCTTTATTTTATCATTGATTGTATATGAGAAGCAAACATGGCTGTGGGGTTAAGATTACATTGTAACTACATGATTTCAGGTTCGATCCTTCTCCACAGCAGCTCAGACTTGTGCTTTCTAGCTGTGGATGCAGCTATGACTGTGTGGTTAAGAAGTTTGCTTCATAACAATGTAGTTTTTGGTCCAGTTGCATTGCATGGTACCTTGGCTTTGTTTTCTCCCATAGTCACAGATCTACCAAAGCCATGGGTGCTGGCAGTTATGAAGTTTACCTTGCATTGCTGTGGTTTCAGGTTTAATCCTACTGTGTGGTACCTTCAGCTTGCATTTCCTTCCTTAATCTCAAATTGACTAAAGTCTTTTGAATGGGATTCAGTATGCAGAAACTGTGCGGAAGAAGGCGGTGAGCTGGCAGAAACATTGGTGCACCGGGCGAAATGCTTAGCGGTATTTCTTCTGCCGTTACGTTCTGAGTTCAAATTCCGCCGAGGTCGACTGTGACTTTCATCCTTTCGGAGTCGATAAATTAAGTACCAGTTAGGCACTGGGGTTGATGTAATCGACTTAGTCCCTTTGTCTGTCCTTGTTTGTCCCCCTTTATGTTTAGCCCCTTGTGGGCAATAAAGAAACGAGAAACTGTGTGGAAGCCCTTCAGAGGGACCGTTCCCTTACTTGGGTGGTAGATTTAATGTTTCCTGGTTTAATACCACATCCTGGTCTTTAGGTCTTTTGTGGAATTTAAACATTGAGATTAGGTGTCTGGACAGAGGATAACGTCCTCCTTCCAATCTTAGAAGTCCTGGAATGAGGTCATGTGAATTACCTTCCTCTGACTAAACAATAAAAAAAAAGAAAAACAAAAAAAAAACAAAAGAAAACCCTTTATATTCCAGCCTATAAAATGACTTATGAAGTTAACAAAAATTTGCTCAAATGTAGAGGCATCTTTAGTATTGAATATAAAAACTGTATCTTGGTGGTAATCTGTATTCTAGATTAGGTCAGTAAATTTGTTTTTACTTGAAATAAAATTAGTTCCATTATAATTAACTGCAAAATTAAGATAAAAATATTAACTGTACTTATATTATTAACTGTAATAATATATCAAATGTAACTGACTAGTTATATCTATATACTAGCAAACGCAGCTGTCCTTTGGACGGTTTAAGTTGCTTTGGTGGTATATTTTTCACCAAATATTTGAACTTCCAAGAAGGTTTATGAGTAGCACAGCAACCTATGTTTCCGATTAACCTAGGAATGGAAAATCTAATTGAAGGCTGGTTATTGTGGAGGTGTTGCACTTTAAGGAGCATACAACATATAAGTTTACAAGTGATGTAAAGTAGAGCTGCTGAAGTGTTTTGGGAGTAGATTACAGATTATGACTACAAAATATAGTTGTTTTACACGAAAGGGAAATTTCTTGTCAGAAACAGCCACATAAATGGTGTAATGAAATTGAAGGAAGACATTAAAACTTCCCCTCTGCGAGTTTATTTTTTTCAACATCAAAGGGAGCTATTTTTTGGAGAGATAAGCTAACAAATGCCCCTTTATTCTTTCTTCCCACATAGCCTGTGCATAAACTAACAGCAAATGCTGCATAAAGTTAAATTGGTATGGAGCTTTCTGAAAGATGCGTATAGATTTCGCTAGTGGAAGCAAAACTCTTATTTAAAGGTTGATTCTTTGGAACAAATCATATGTGATTGTTTAAATAAAGGCTAGAATGACAATGCTAAAGCGCATTTGAAACAATGGACAACATTTGAAATATCATAATGAATGGGTACATAAGCATCCTTAAAGTGAAACAACGCATTGGTAGGTAAACAAATAGAAGAGAGTGAAGGGAACATCATCTTTCAAGTAACTCAGAATAGGTAAAGGTAAGCTTGCCAAAGTTTAATGCAGTTTAAATATGGAGATTAAGATTGTTTGGTATTGGATATTCATCGTGTATAATGATCCTGGTCAATCTAATCACCATGGCAGGTGGATAGTTGAAATAAATAAATAGACAAAATCTTTCCACTTTTATAAAAAGATTAAAAAAGTATGGAAGACCCTACATACAAAAAAACTATGTCCATTCAGGTCCATTTACACAGGAGCTCTGGGTAAAATACTTAGTGCATGACCATCCTTGGGACATAAGTAATGTGTGTGTAAAGTTTGGTGAAAATCGGTTGGAAATTGTGGAAATGTATGTGTTCAGCGTTCCTAGTCAGTTTAATCACTATGGCAGGTGGACAGTCGAAATAAATAAATAGACAAAATCCTTCCATAGTTCTATATTTAAGAGATGAGGAATTATGTACATTATTTACATTCAATGGATTTTTGTCCTCATCTTGTTTGTTGTTAACACAACGTTTTGGCTGATATAACCTCCAGCCTTCTTCAGGTGTTTTGGGGAAATTTCGAACCTGGGTTCTCATTCCTAAGGTATTTTTCGATGTTATTATTGTTCAGGTCATTGAACAAAAAATTAATGTAAAAAATCCTTCCACTTTTGTAAAAAAGTATGGAAGACCCTATATACAAAAAGCTATGTCCACTTACACAGGAGCTCTGGACAGAATGTTATAGTGCATGACCATCTTTGGGACATAAGTAATGTGTGTGTAAAGTTTGGTGAAAATTGGTTGAGAATTGCGGAAATGTATGCATTAGTCATTATACCCACACATACTGTGATTTATATATACTAGATATTAGACAGAGTTTGTGTATATGTGTGTGTGTGCATGTTTCTTATGGATTCAAAAACTGAGTTGCAAATTTTGACATATGAGGTATCAAAAGATTCAATAATCTTTCGGCTACCAAATAAAGTATGTTTCTTTGCACAACTTTTTTTACTACAAAAATAGCCTCGGAAACGAGGTTGGGTCACACAATTTTGATGTCTTTAGCTAAGGGAGGCAAACCTGCCTGAACAGTTTTTATGTTTTAGATAGAGCATAATGAAAAAATATTTAAAATACATGAAATTTTACCAGGGAATGAAACTTCGAAGATATACTATCAACTTTATTAGTATTAGTTAGTAGATAATCTTTTAATGTGAAGTATGTTTGTCTGTGTTTTGTTTAACCCAAACATGCTGGCGTGGGTTGGATGGTTTGACCAGAGCTGGCAAGCTGTGGAGTTGCACCAGATTCCAGTCTCATTTGGCATGGTTTCTACAGCTGGGTGCCCTTCCTAATGCCAGCCATTTTATAGAGTGTGCTGAGTTCTTTTATGTGGCACTGCTTGGACACTTTTACACGGCACTGCACAAGCACTTTTATGTGGCACCACACAGGCCCTTTTGTGTGGTGCCACACGGGCACTTTTATATGGGTAAACTCTCTCATTGAAGATGATGTATGAGTGTTCAGCTTTCGTCGAATAACCTGCACAAATGATTTGTTTATAGTAATTAAATGTTTGTGCTGCACATTA
This sequence comes from Octopus bimaculoides, assembly GCF_046866305.1. Lineage (NCBI taxonomy): Eukaryota > Metazoa > Mollusca > Cephalopoda > Octopoda > Octopodidae > Octopus > Octopus bimaculoides. The sequence goes on along the minus strand of NC_142932.1, from coordinate 4,086,614 downwards.
GCTCACTCTTTCTATCAAATCGGTGCATGGTGTACCATGTCAGGTGCCAAAGTGATTGCAGATCAGTGTGAGATGAAGTGCTTTGCTCAAGAACAATGCACAACCAGGTCTAGGAATTGAAATCATGATTGCTAGATTGTGAGTGCAACACCCTAACCACTAAGCCATGCACCCTCATATACACACACATATATATAGATATAACTGTGGTCATTATGCTCAACTAAACCTCAGAAGGCAGTGTCCTAGTATGACTAGAAGCTGCAAAAGAGAAAAAAATAAAAGAATACAGTGTTATCTAGACAACTGAACTTAACCTCTACTTTAGCAAAGTATCTTAGTAGTCTACATTCAGGAGTTCAATTTTTCTTAATATCAAAGAATTGGGCATAACAACATGCATATGATATTGAGGAATATCTTAAGAAATCTAATAGTAGAAATAGAAAACAAAAATAATGATTCTACTAAATGAAAAATGCAATCTCCAATTTGAAATATTTTTCCATTCTTTCCTCCTTTTTTTCTAATATATTTGTTTCATTTTGTCCCCAGCTTCTCCGGAATTAAAAGTCTTTTTTGGTACTGCTAAAAGTGAAGGTATACGGTTTATGAAGTTAAGTATTGAAAATGGTAAGTTGACCACTATAGCATTTTCAGTGTTCCTCTTGAAATGTTAAAATTTTTGAATTGATATTTTTCTTTTTCATGTTTTTTTTCTTCTGGAAAATGAAGTTATTTTAGTACTGTCTCATTTCGATATCTGTCTGTCTGTTGACACATGTATGTGAGTGTATGTATATAGGCACACACACACACCATATATATACACATACATGTATACATGTACATACACATTCATTTGTTTTTTAGTTTGCTTTAGCCATCACTGCCACAGCCATACTGGACACTACCTTGCTCGCATGTTTGTATATACATGTATGTATGCATGTATAAGCATTATGGATGTGTATGGATGTATGTATCTACATGTATATGCATATGCATGCTTGTGTATGTTAGTGTATGAATGCATATTTGTGTAAGTATATATAACTGTTGACAATATTCTTATTACTATGTATCAGTAATGATAGCATCAGTGCTTTCTATATCTGTGGGTCAGTACAATATATACCAGTAATGCACTTGGTTATAGGGTAAAATGTATAGTTTCAGGAAGGTGGTGATAGTCTTCTTGCTTTTACAACAATTAGGATATAGGAAAGGTTAAATTGCCATGAAGAGGAATGTAAAATCTAGCATACAGGGCTTTTACTCTTCGTCTTTGTGTGTGTGGATAAGAGAGAGAGAGAGAGAGAGAGAGAGTGTGTATCTTTTAGATTCCAAAAGAATTTTATTTAAATACTTTGGATAAAAATAAATGTGGGTAAATATTATTAAAAAAACGTGCATAATAGGCACAGGAGTGGCTGTGTGGTAAGTAGCTTGCTTACCAACCACATGGTTCCGGGTTCATTCCCACTGCGTGGCACCCTGGGTAAGTGTCTTCTACTATAGCCTCGGGCCGACCAAAGCTTTGTGAGTGGATTTGGTAGACGGAAACTGAAAGAAGCCTGTCGTATATATGTATATATATATATATGTATGTGTGTTTGTGTGTCTGTGTTTGTCCCCCCAACATCGCTTGACAACCGATGGTGGTGTGTTTAGGTCCCCGCAACTTAGCGGTTTCGCAAAAGAGACCGATAGAATAAGTACTAGGCATCCAAAGAATAAGTCCTGGGGGTCGATTTGCTCGACTAAAGGCGGCGCTCCAGCATGGCCGCAGTCAAATGACTGAAACAAGTAAAAGAGTAAAAAGAGTATATTGTTGAAGCAGATGATTTTGTCTTGGATTGTCTATCCAGCTGTGTTCTGCTTGTAAATTAAGAATTGTATTTGTTTACATCATTTGTGTAGAGGATGTCAAACGAGTGAATTAATATGACTCTGAGTTAGGTTCTTAACCGTTTAACCCAGCCACAACCGATCCAAATGTTCTACATTGTTTTATGTTCAGACTGACTAGATCCAGCCTTTCACATCATCCTACAATGTCATTCCGAAAGTAAATGATCACATCATTGAAATCTCGAAGCTATGAGATAATAATACATGATTAATTCAGAGCAATGTGAATAAATAAACATTACATTTGGCAGAGTAATCTGAATGTTAGCAAAAGAACTATGGGTTAGCAAAGAAACTATGATGTGAAAAATTTTAAGAAGAATCCAGGAACACATCATCATCATCATCATCATCATCGTTTAACGTCCGCTTTCCATGCTAGCATGGGTTGGACAACTTGACTGGGGACTGGTGAAACCGGATGGCAACACCAGGCTCCAATCTAAATTTGGCAGAGTTTCTACAGCTGGATGCCCTTCCTAACGCCAACCACAACACCTGCTGCATAAAATATAAATAGTAAAGTGGATGCTAAGACACTTGATGCTGTGAGCTAAAAATTTTTAATTACAATTACACCCATACTAACTAGGAAAAAAAATCATTTAGTTTGAAATCCTGACCATATAGTCAGTAGTCAAGCACTTTAACTCTTTAGCATTCAGATTAGTCTGTGAAATTTAATGCTTTTCCATTCACATTATTTTGAATTAACCATGCATTATCTTTTTGTGTTGAGATTTCAATGATATGCTTGTTTATTTTTTGTATGACATTGTAGGGTAGGTTTGAGAGGCTGAATATAGCCAGTCTGTACATAAAACAGGTGCAATATTTGAGCCAAATATAGCTTGTTTAAATGCTATTGGGTTAAGCTTCATACCTGCTGTATTTGCATTTATTCTTTGTAATTTTGTATAGAATATTCATTTTTCTCTAAGAGTGCTTTTAACCTATTTTTATCTTTATTCTTTTGATTTAAATAAATCATTATCAAAAGAAATTATCATTTAAAAAAAATCAGTTTTCAAAAAGTCATTATTAAAAATAGATGATTTAAGTTCTCATTATTTACAAAAATTATTATTAAAATTATTATTTAAAAGACCATTTTTAATTTTGAAAAAAACAATCATTATATTAAAAAATATTTTATTTTAAAAATGGTATTATTTAAAAAAATCATTAGTATTAAAAAATTCATTATTATTGAAAAATTAAACCATTCTTTTTAATAATCAATATCATTTTAAAAAATTATTAAAAAGATCTTCCAATTTTATTTCTTTTCATGTTTTTTTTTTCATTCTCTATTGCAGAAGTGCTAGCTTTAGAGAAACATTTGTTGCCAAAGGGTGACTGGAAAAGTGATATCCTTATCTGCATTTATATAATGGTATATATATTGAATTCATGATGGACCTTGTAGTATTTTTTAGTCAGGTATTTTGATGTGAGAAGTATTGTAATATCTCAAGAAATGTAACTGTGTGCAAGTGTATGTAATTGTCTTCCTGTCTGTCAGTACTTTGGTGATTGAGTGTGTTTGTCTGTGTGTCACACACACAGACATGGTGTATGTATCTACCATTTGTCCGATATGCACTTGTGTGTGTGTGTGTGTGTGTGTGTGTGTGTATCTGTGTATCTGTGTATTTGTATGTCTATAATCATATTTGTTTGCAAGTATGTGTGTGCGCATGTATGATGTACCATAGATAGAAATTTAATAAGAGACTGACAAAAAAAAAAAGATGCTATTCTTTATGGGGTTAGTTTATTCACAGATTAAAAACTTCAGTATCGCCAGCTGTATCTAAATACTAACTTTCACATGAAATAAGAAGTAACTAATGCTATGTTATATGTAACTCTTTCTCTATGCGTGTGTGAGCCTGGTGCAGCCATCTGGTTTGCCAGTCCTCAGTCAAATCGTTCAACCCATGCTAGCATGGAAAGCGGACGTTAAACAATGATTATATATATATATATATATATATATATATATATATATATATATATATATATATATATATACCAGAGTAAGCACATGAAATGTGCAACAAGGTGGAAAAAAGAGTACTCAAATACCAGAGGTAGAGTAATATGCTTTATTTAAAAGCAGCAGAAATATTAAAAAAAAAACCGTTACTCTGAGTTTCACGTTCCCGTTCATCAGACAGTTTTGTTAGAACAAAACTGTCTGATGAACAGGAATGTGAAACTCAGAGTAACGGTTTTTTTAAAAATATTTCTGCTGCTTTTAAATAAAGTATATATATATATATATATATATATATATAATATATATACACATACACATCTGCAAAATCATCATTTAACATCCACTTTTCTATGCTTACATGGGTCAATCAGAATTTGTTGAAACAAATTTTCTGTGCCCAGATACCTTTTCTGTTACTAATGCCCAACGTTTTTGAATCAAGTTAATATTTTCTCACAGCAAGACATGTTTTCCACAGAAAACTGGAAACAACCTCGCTCACATGATGTTGATGCTCATTTACAACCATCATGTGATGTCTTGACAAATGTTCTCTCTATCACACATACACACATTTATTATTTTTATACAAGAATGCTATTGACAGTGACTTTGAAATTTCAGCTAGCTAAGTCATTGCTGGACTGCTGTTTGATGATGGTCTAGCTGGCTGAAACTTTGAGGTCACTGTTGACGATATTCTGGTATAAGAATAATGCATTTGTACTCTATAAATCTACAGATTAATCCAGTCTTCCTTAAAAACCATATCTGGGTATGGGGTATATTAGTTTTTTTAGAAACAGGTGAAGGTTGGTGATAGGAAAGGCATTTAGCTGTTGAAAATCTGCCTTGCAAATTCCATCTGACCTAAGGAAGCATGGAAAAGTGGATGTTACATGACGATGATGTGTGTGTATTTATCTATGTAGTTTTCTACATCTGAAATTGTTTATACGAAAGAGCAACAGGTGGTGTTAGTTTCTCCTGTCAATAAATTATATGGTTACTTTGTGCTTTTGAATCCATGTTGAATTAGAGACCTCTAACTTAGAAAACAGGTGAGGGATTGCATTAAAAAGTCATCCAGCTGTAAAACCGTTTCAAATAACATTCCTCTGTCAGATGCAAGTATGAAAAATGGATTCAAAATAAACGAATGAACATATCTAGGATTCTATTATCCAGTCTGACCCTTCCTTATTGAAGATGGTAGAGTGTGGTTTGAGGGAAGATTTGACTGATATTTCCTACAAGTTGAGGAGTCGTGTAGTGACCTCCCTTATCACTCTGACAAGAATGTTATTTAGTGTGGTGACAATACTGTGAAGGAAACTTTTCTTGAGCTTGGACTTATGGGTGCAGATATCTCTTTAATAGCTCCTGACAGATGAACCAGTGAAGGTGACTTGACATGCTAGAAATGGCAGCCAAATCTTCCTCGTGTCACATTGTATTGTCCAAAAAACAAAAAAAAAGCAAAAAAAAACAAAACAGACACTTGAGGTAATGTAGTTTGAGATAAAACCATGGTTGAGACCAGAATACTTTTGATCATTGGTCTGGTCAAACAAGATTCATTGAGGTTGTGGGGCTAAACAGCAGCTTCCTAAGGTGATGTCAATTATTCCCCTTCGAATATGCCTTTAGATAAATCTCTCCAATTGTTTGGAATATGAATGGTATCCTTAAATTTCTGTTTCATTTAATTTATCCTGTCGTTATTATTATTTTCATTCTTAGCAAAACCTATTAAGCAACACTAATAATAAATCAAAGAACATAAAAATAAACAAGCTTTTGATGGTTTTATAGATATTTCAAAATTATGATTCTATGATGCTAGGTGTTTCCATTATTTTGTCCAACCCTTGTATACATGAACAAGGCAGTGTCTTTAGTGTCGGTGCCATGATAAATGCACCCTGTATACACCGTAGTCATTGGTAAATAAGCAGAGAAGGTGTCGTTTTGTGAGATCCTTTTATTCCTGTGTTGCTAAGGACTACTCAACCTCTCTGAAATTGGTACCATGAGAAAATGTATCCAGTATACTTTGTAATACAGTTGGTGATTGGAATTGCATCCAGCCATAGAAACTAACCAAAATAGCATGTGTGAGCACACCGGTCAATGGGAATGATGGTTCTCAAAAAGAAATGACTTGGTCTGTGATGATCGGTCCAGTATATACTAGCGTGGAAAGTGATGATATTATACCATCATGACAATTCTGGGTAATTAATGATTCCTTGAGATTATCTCCCTTTTTTGTTCAGAGTTTGTTGCAGTTGCCACTAGATGTTTGTTTTATCTTTGCTTGAAGTGAAGATAATTTCTTCCGTCTTTGTAGCCCAGATTCATGCCACTCACTTCTCTCAGCTCATTTTCATTGTCTGTCTGTCTGTCTGTCTGTCTTTCTCCCCACTCTCTCTGTATGTGCATGTGTTCATGAATCAATACTTCCTGGTTATGGATCTATGATTTTGTGAGACTAACAGATGCCACAGATATATATATCCTTAACAGATCTTTCACATTATGATAAAATGGTCCTTACCTATTTGGATGATAAGAAACCTTGTTACATACTATATCGCTTGGATACAAAAAATAACCTTGGATATGAATGGCTCTTTATTGCTTGGTCTCCTGACTTTTCACCGGTAAGTATTATCATTTTCAGTTTAAATATTTTACTGAATTCTTTGTTTCTGTTCAGGGTTTGAATTTCTCTCAGGTCAACTTTAGCATTCCATACGTTCAGTGATAATAAAATGTCTACAAGTAATAAAGAAGGGTTGATTCAAAAATTTGTTTCTCATCCTTACCAAATTCGTAGTCTTTTGTCAAGGTGATGTGTTGGTAGAATCATTAGATCATCAAAGAGAGTACCTATGATTTTTATGTTCTGTGTTCAAATCCTGCCAAGGTCAACTTTTGCCCCGACCAGGATTAGTAAAATAACTACTCATCTAGTAGTGAGGTCGATATTATTGACTGTTCTCTCTCTGCAAAATTTCTGGCTTTGTGTTTATGTAAGAAGTTATTATTTGGCAGAATTGTCAGAACACCAAACAATATGTCTTGAAGTATTTATTCCAGCTTTTTAATGTTCTGAATTCAAATCTCACTGAACTCAACTTTGTTTTTCATGCTTCTGGAGTTGATAAACAAAACCCCAGTACTGGGGTTGCTGCAATATAACCCCATTCCTAAACTGCTGGCCTTGTGCCTAAATTAGAAACCATCGTCATCATTATGTTAATGGTTGGATAGAATTATTAAAGACAAGAATCACAAGTAGATTATTGCTAACAGTTTTCATCAGTAGCAGACATTGCCTAATTAACAAATGCTGACAAATGATCTTGCTGTGCTGAGTTCAAATCTTTCAATGAGACTGTAGCATAAGAAATACTCTTATAATTACAGGCTTATATAACCATTTCTATCACTACAGTTCTAAAATGGATCCATTGTGTATAAGTAATTTTGGCCCCCTTTCTCGAAGACAAATAAATATTACTTTATGGTTTTCCCATAAACATTTCATAAATGTTTACTGTTGAGATTTCTATTCTTTTTTCATTTTTTCTTTTTTTCATTTTTGTTTTGATGACTTTCCTCTCATTTAGGTGCGCGAGAAAATGGTATATGCTGCTACACGGGCAACCTTGAAGTCTGAGTTTGGCGGAGGTGTAATAAAGGAGGAATTATTTGGTACAGTTGAAGTAAGTTACAATTTTCTATGGAAATAAAATCCACCACCATTATTATCGTAGTCTCTCTTTGCTATCTTTTCTCTTTCAACTTTAGTCAGGTGGAAGAAGCTGTCCCATAACTGTTGTACATTCTCTACAGCTGTTATTTTGGTGTTGTTCATTTTCAACTTTAACTGCTACAAGTCAATAAAGGTTGCCAGGTTGAGCTAAAAGTAATGGGTTATGCTATTTTTCAGGGTTACATGCTACTATTTGTTAATAGTAGCATGGTCATGTTTCACCACCTCATCCCATGTCTTCCTGGGTCTCCCTCTTCCCTGGGTTCCTTCCACTGTTAGGGAGTGACACTTCTTCATACAGCTCTCCTCATCCATATGCAGCACATGACCATGCCTCTATGGCAAGACACCTGTTTCTGTCTCTTTCATCATCTAACACAAGATCACCACCTCCAATGCCTCCTCTCCTCTCAAAATTCCCTGTCTTGCAAGTTACTTGGCGACCCTGCTGGTACTGGTGCCACGTAAAAAGCATCCAGTCCCCACTGAAGTGGTTGGCATTTGAAAGGGCATCCAGCTATGAGAACCATGCCAAAACTGACCCCACCTGGTCTACTCTGTGAGGTGGTTGATGTTAGGAAGGGCACCCAGCCGTAAAAACCATGCCAAAACACACACGAGTATGGTACAGTCTTCTACCTGGCTGGCTCTTGTCAAACTGTCCAACCCATGCCAGCATGGAAGGCGGACATTAAACAATGATGATGATGATGATGATATATTTATATATATATATAGTTATTTTAGGTTACTTTCTAATGTCCATTATTTTCTGAAAGTGTCATGCTACTACTTTTTATGAAATTCAGAGGCAGAGTGAAGATACTGCATGTCTGGGTTAGCAGTTAGAATATGCTGATAGAGTGAGATCATGCCAATCAGTTTGATGACTTTCTTTTGGATAGTCTTGGATTTTCGTATGTGCAGTAGCTGCATTGTTTCAGATGTGGGTATAGTAGAGCCAGGTTAGTCTTTGGGATGCAGTTTTTTTTCTTGTAGATGTAAGATTACCAAGGGAGATCATTAGTGATGCTAAGACTTAGTATTTAATATGATTTTAGGGGCTCTAGTTCTACATCACTTTTATAATAATCTTTCTCTTCTAACCCATTGTTGTTACAATCTCTCTCTCCAACCTCACTATTATCACAGTCTCTCTCCCACTATTGTCTTAATCTCCTACCCTTTGATGTCACTGTCTCTTCCCATATCTTAGTTGTTACTGTCTATCTCCCATCCAACTGTTGTCAGTGTTTCCCCCTAACCATATCTTTCTGTCACCTCACTATTGTTGATTTCTCCTCACCATTGTCAACAGTCTCTTCAGCCTCACTTATCAAACTCCTCCAGCTTTGGTGTTTCCACAGTTTATTTCACCACTCCTTAATAAAGCAAATTCTGTGAAATTTAAGTCTTATCTTAGACACACTAACATAATATTATAATATTTCTCTTCCTCTCTTCTCATTTTGTTATGTGTGTGTGTGGATGAGAGAGAGAGAGAGAGAGAGAGAGAGAGAGAGAGAGAGAGAGAGATGTTGTCACCGCTTGTATTTAAGTAAATGATGAAGGAATTAAAGTTAAAGGAGTGATGAAGAGGAGGCTAGAGTAATAAGTTCAAATGTCATCATTAACATCCCAACCTGGGATCAAATACTTATCAACTTTACATACTTTAATATTTTTAGGATGATATTTCTTTGAATGGCTTTCTGAAACATATAGAATTCCAAAAGGCACCTGCTCCATTAACGTTTGCTGAGGAAGAGCTAGAAATTATTAAGAAAACTGAAGTAAGTATTTTTGATCTTCAGCATTGTCAGGCAGTTTGTTTCTTACTGTTTCTTTTCATATCTTAGGCTTGTTCATATTTTCAGTGTTGGTTTTTTTTCCTTTAAACTTTTTAAAATTATTTTTCTTACTTTACATTTATTTATTTTTTTTTCTTGCTAGAATGGATGGAAATTTTCTTTTGTTACATGCTGCTTAAAGATGTGTGGCCTAAGAGTTAGGGTGTTGCACTCATGATCTGGCGATTGTGGGTTCATTTCCTGGATTGGGTGGTGTGTTGTGTTCCTGAGCAAAACACTTCATTTCACACTGCTCTAGTTTAGTGTGGGAACCAGCATATCAGAGAAGAGACCCAGCATTTCCTCTGTGTTTTGTAAAGAGCAGCTAAAAGAGGTTGAGGAAGGGCTTGCATTTTGACCTCATAAAATCCTTATCAACAATGACTACCCAATTATTGGAGGGTTATCACCTGAATAGTGCAAAGGTGTAGGGAATTGCCAACAAATGATGGATGCAGTGATGCACTTTTGCAATGATGCTCTGTTGCTGTAATGCACTGTTGCAGTGCATGAACCCATACTACTACCGTTACATGCTGCTTGTGTTTGCAGGAGATGTGCAATGAGTTTACATTGTGTGTATAGTGATTATGTTTTTTTTACTGCTGGAGACAAGTTAAGTGCGACAACTTTGGTGCATGCCAGTGCATTGCTGGTGAATGAAGTTTGAATATGAAAAGTTAGGGAGGAATGAAGTGAGATCATCTGTAGAGGAGTGGATGTTGTAGGTGGTGGGGAAAAGGTCATTGATGTAACAGCAGAATGATTGCACATTGGCTGAGGCCTTTAATGCTTGGCTGTTTTCTCTCAGGTATATAATATCTCTCTCAACAGGTATATAATATCAAGTTGATATTACATACCTGTTTTTCTTCACACTACATTGACTTTCAACGTTAGCTATTCAAATGAGATTTCTATGCAATAACTCACCTATTAGAAATAGTAGCCAAATCTCTCTCAAAGTTCACCCCTCTGGCTAAAATAACATTGGATGTTGTAGTTTTATCTGTACTATACCTAAAACAATAGGAAGGTTACAGCTGGAATAACAACATTACATATTAGGTATTAAATCTTCATCATTGTTGTTGTTTTAATGAAGCAGATTTTCTGTCCGGATGTTCTTGACACCAAACCCTTACTTGCTTTTCAAGTTATGTATTTTATTTTTTTCATTCCACTGACCATCATGTGTCTGATACACTTTGGGAAGATTTGTTCACTGAAGATAGTAAACGATGTCATCGTCTTTCACTTAGATGATGTTAATGATGACATGCTGAATCGAAATTTATGCTCTCTCTCTCTCTCTCACACACACATACACAAGGTTGATCAAATGGATATACCCTGATGGAGCTGCACCAAGGTTGCATTTTCAACAGTGAGTAGTCGCTGCAGCAGAAACACGTGCAGGTCATTATAATATGCTGTATATAACTATACAATACATTTTGTGGATGTAGAAGCCTCCATACTCTTTATTACTATTAATATTGATATATACTCCAGAAAATTTTTACCATCTTGCGAAGAGTACACAGAATTACCCATTGGAAGAATTCACAGAGCGATTAACAGCTAACTGTAATCATAGTCATTAGATACTAATCGTTGTGGTTAGCTATTGACTGGAACTTAACTGAGAGCTAATATGGTATCTACCCAGATATTATATCCCTCTCTCTCTCTCTCTCTCTCTCTCTCTCTATATATATATATATATATATATATATATATATATATATATATATATATATATATATATATATATATATATTATATGTGCATACACACATGTTTGAATGTATATGTGATAGGCGTCCTCATATTTTCTGTTTATCAATTTTACTCACAAAGCATTTGTTGGCTCAAGGATACAATTGATGATGTTTGTCCAAGATGCTGGACAGTGAGATTCAACTTGAAACCCTGTAATTGCAAAGCAAGCTCAACTACACAACTGCCTTAACCTAAGCATTAGTTATGTCATATCAAATCTCAGTTTCATTTGATATGTAACAAGGTTATTTTTATAAACCTGGGGATATTGTTGATTAAATTGACCCCAGTGTATTACTGTTACTTGATTTCTTGAACATGGAGAAACTATAGGCAAAGTCAAGTCTAGTATGTAGTATGGTATTGCTGATGAGATATGATCCAAGGATATGTTGTTACTTAGCCTTTGAGCAGACCTGTGATGATCAAAATTCAAATTGTGATCATTCCTTATTTTACTCAGGTACAATACTCTCAGGAACACTACCCAATCCATCTTGTTTTAAGACTGTAGGGTGTGAAAAGCAGGTGATTTGGCTACTAGTTCTAGTAAATCGAGTGACATATATTAGGCAAACCCTCTCAAATGTAAGGACATACAGATAGGCAAAATAACATAAGTGTTATTTTCAGGCTGGCTGAACTCTTGCTTTTGAGTTATTTCCCTTAGCTCATATTTCTTTTTAATTATGCATATATTATTGAGGTTGACGTCTCGCTAAACGTGTCAGCAACCCCTACAATAATATATAACAATTTCTAACTTTGGCACGAGATCTTGGAACTAAGAAGAAGTGTGTTTGATTTAATCAGCCCTGGTACATGACTGATATTTCTTTTTTATTGATCTTGTTAGCATGAAGAGCAGGCTTGGTTGTGTAGTTAAGAAGTTTGCTTTGCAACTATGTGGTTTTGAATTTGATTCCATTGCATGGTATCTCAGACGAGTTTCTGAGGTAGGTAGACATTTCTGGAAACTCAGTGGATGAAGAACTGCTCTTGCTTTTGGTTTGGTGGACATAATCCACCTAACTGGCTTCCCAGGACTTGATGTTTCTTGCTGAATCCACTCAGTTGCAAGCATTCAGTGAAAGTCTTCGGTCTGAAGTTGTGTAAAAGAAAAAAAAAATAACCTCTGTTGATTCTTGTAGGGGTTTGAACTCTGAACATGGAGGAATAAAACTAAATATTATACGGCATTTAATCTGGTATTGTGCTTATACCGTGAATAGAGTGTTGACTATACCGGTTATTGTTTAATCTCAGTGATGCTCTGAATAAGAAGTCTTATGATGAAGTATATTTAGAACTACCTACATTGTTCATCATGTTTTTTCACTTTTTTAGGATTTTAGGGTGGGATTTCCAAAAGATTTGGTTGCTATTACTAGCATGTTGAATTACCATATAGAATCAGTGTTGCATGCAGGTAAATTCATACATATTATATATGTCTGTTTTCTTTTGTTGTTAGGTGAATACTGATGTGAATATTGATACCAAGAATCAAACTATGCAAGGTCTAGCATTCCCTATAACAAATGATTGTGTTGCAGCTTTGGAGCGCCTGAGGAATGGTTTAATAACTTATGTCCAGCTTGTAAGTATTTCATTTACCATTATTATCAACACCATGCACATATGTGTATGTGTGTATATGTATATATAATTATTAAAAAAAAAAACAAAGAAAAAAACACAAGGAAAAAACAACAATGCAAGGACATGGTACATGCAAAGTATTAAAAGATGCTCAGGGAAGGAAAGAAAGGGTGTTTTACGTTTTGAGCAAAGCTCTTCTTCAGGAACAGGAGACAGAGGAAAGTCCAAGAGAAAAGGAAGACAGAGGAAAAACATCACCAATAATCCACATGTAGTTACATTTTCGTGTGTGTATATATATATATATATATGTGTGTGTGTATTCTTTTATTCTTTTATACTTTTACTTGTTTCAGTCATTTGACTGTGGCCATGCTGGAGCACCGCCTATTTTTTTTAGTTGAAGAAATTGACCCTTGAACTTATTCTTTGTTAGCCTAGTACTTATTCTATCAGTTTTTTTTGTTGAACCACTAAGTTATGGAGATATAAACACACCAGTATTGGTTGTCAAGCAATGGATGGGGGACGAACACACACACACACACACATATATGATGGGCTTCTTTCATTTTCCTTTGATCAGCCTGCGGCTATAGTAGAAGACACCCAAAGTGCCATGCAGTGAGACTGAACCTGGAACGATGTGGTTGAAAAGCAAGCTCCTTACCACACATCCACGCCTGCACCTATATATATATATATATATATATATATGTGTGTGTATGTGTGTGTATATATATATATATATATATATATATATAAAACTGAGAATGTGTGTCTGTCTGTCTGTATGTGAGCATCACTAAAACTTGAGAACTACCCAACCGATACATTATTTACAATTGACGGATATTTGTCCTCATCTTGTTTGTTGTTAACACAACATTTCAGCTGATATACCCTCCAGCCTTCATCAGGTGTTTTGGGAAAATTTTGAACCTGTGTTCTCATTCCTAAGGTATTTTTCGATGTTGTTGTTATTATTGATTGTTGTTTTTGTTTCTTATCTTCAGAGTATTGATATTGAAAGAGAAAGAATTTGCTTAGAAACTGAAGCCGACATTGACGTCAGTTCATTACCAATGAAAGTGCCTGATAACCATGCCCGGTATCATTTCTTTATATTCAAACATACCCATGAAGGAGATTATTTAGAGAACATTGGTTTGTATGCCTTTCTTTTTCTTTTTTTGTTCTTTCTTTGTATGAGTGCAACTGTGTCTGTATGATGTTTGTATAAACACACATACACACACACACACATATGCAACCCCATATCAATACAACTAAATTAGCCCTTTAACCCTCAATTTATTTTGTCAAATGTAATGCTTATTTATTTGCGTTCTTTTGAATTGATCAGGCATTATCTTGTAACTTCAAGATTCAATGATGTGATTGTTTATGTTTAGAACAACATTGTAGCATTAGTGTGAGAGGTTTGATATGGCTACTTTGAACATAAAACGGACATAATATTTGGGCCAGATAAGGCTGGTTTAAATGCTAAAGGGTTAAAGCATGCATGTAGCTGAAACCCTGGAAGCTGTGGTTTTCATCCAAGGAAAGTCTCTTTACAGGAAATTTTGTTCAAAAACACAATAAACTTCAGAACTAGGTGAAACAAAAATCACCTGTGATGTGATTGCAAGAGCGACAGACACATTTTTTCTCATTATTGTGCTTTATTAATGTCATGTGGGCATGTCACTTCTGCAATAACATTGAATCAGCTAGAATGATGTATATACAGATAGTGTATAAACTATACACTGGCTTGTAATGGCACTGCACTTGCAGAAATTCATATTATGCAATGAAAGCAGTTCTATAGTAAAAACTAAAATATTTAATGTATGTGTGTATTTGAAACACTAGAAGCTGTGGTTTTCATCTGGGGAAAAATCCCTTATAATAATAATAATAATAATAATAATAACAATAACAACAACAACAACAATCCTCTCTACTGGAAATGCAAGGCCTCAAATTTGGGGGAAGGGATTAAATCAATTACATCGACCCCAGTGTGTAACTGTTACTATTTAATTGACCCTGGGAGGATGAAAGGCAAAGTCGACCTTGGTGGAATTTGAACTCAGAACATAGCAATGGCTGAAATGCCGCTAGGCATTTCACCTGGCATGCTAATGATTCTGCAAGCTCACTGCCTTAATAATAATAATAATAATGTACCACAAAGTTTTTTTTGTCAGTGAATAAGTCATGATTTCAAAGTGACAAAAATAATTTGACACAAATTAAATTTAAATGTTGAAGTGAAACTAACGGTTTTTGTGTATTCTTAAATGGCTTACAAACATCTTCCATGCTGCACTTGCTTTTGTTTCAGCACACAGTCTCAGATCAAGTCACTTGCTATGCAAGTACATCTCTGTAATAACGATAACAATATTGTGTATCATGCTCAGGTGCACTACAACTCATCAAGGGTGCATGTATAATACATAGAATTATGTACAAAAGTCAGGAAAGTGAACAGTGTATGAGTCATACATATGTGCATGCATATGGAGGTGGGATATCAGGTGTAGCGTTGGCAAATTTCAGGAAGCATGGAGGGTTTAAAGGATGCAATGTTTCAGCAGCTGATCCATGCCCAGGAAAGCAAGGCGTTCAGTGTATGGTAGATGCCTGATGGTGGGTATTCACTTGGTTGCATCATCATCACCATTTAACATCTGTTTTCCATGCTGGCTTGGGTTGGACAGTTTGACTGGAGCTGGTAAGGCTGGGAGCCACACCAGGCTCCATTGTCTGTTTTGGTATGGCTTCTATGGCTAGAAGCCCTTCTAACATTAACCACTTTACAGAGTGTACTGGTTGCTTTTTACATGGCACCTGCACCAGTTTCTTTTTACATGGTACTAGCACCAACTGGATTACTAAGTAACTTGCAAAACAGCCTCCTGCCTCTGCTGGGAGTAAGGAGTAGTCGTGAGATTTGTGCTTTGTGATAGTTGATGAGAGATTAGAGGTGTAGATGGACAAGGATAGGTGTCTTGCTGTAGAGAAATACATGGATACCCCAGTTGGAAAAGAACGGATAGTGAGTTAGAGAGTAAGATAAAGAGAATAGGTTAGTTAGAGAGTAAAATAAAGAGGGATAGTGAGAGATGGTGGTGAAGATGTGTTGAGACAGGTGATAGTGGCAAATGATAGAGTAAATATAGGAGAGGATCAGGGCTGGGGGTGGGGTGCTGTTGATATGCGAGGGCATTGGGAGTGAGAACAGATAAGCAAAGGTGTTAATAACACAAGAGAGAGAAGGCACAGAAAGGAGGTGATTGGCGAAGACAGTATGCAGGGAAAGATAATGGCGAATGGAAATGTTTCAGGTGTGGGAAGGAGGGTAACTGGAGAAAGCAGGGGGATGTAGTATGTGCTGTTTCTGCTCTCAGGTGATAGAGAAGTGATGAGCGTTCGGGGATGAAATGAGGTGAGAAATTATTGACAGAGCAGAAATGATGCAAGTATGTGTGGGGCAGAGCTCTCACAGTCAAACATTACCAGGGTGGTTTTTAGGATATCAATTTTGCTGTGGTAGCCTTGAGTATAGCAAGGTGCTAGGTATCTCGATTGTTTCTCATCTTTGTGAGTTTGTAAGGCTTGGTGTCTTGATCAACCTGCAATACTTTGTCTCATATCTTCCTTGGTCTCCCTCTTCCACAAGTTCCCTTTACTTTTAAGTGATTGGCACTTTATACAACTGTCCACATTCATAAGCATCATATGACCAAACCAGCGTAGTCTTCTCTCTTGCACATTGAATCTAATTCCTCTTTTGCTAACTCACAATATACTAGTTCTCTGTCACACATGTACACTGACATTGCACCTCCAAGGGAGCATACTAGCTTCATTCTTTTCTAGTCTTCACATGTCTGCATTCAGAGCCCACATCTCACTACCATATAGCATTGCAGTTTGTATACATTTGGTTGCTGACAGAAGTAAAAGTTCTCTCAATTTTCTCCATCCTAGTCTTATTCAAGCAATTACACTTTCCATACATCCTCCTCCACTGCTAATTAGGTTCCCTAGGACCTAATTAGCAGAAATTATCCACAATCTCTCTGGGGCATTTGAGAAAAAATCAATTTCCTGTGTATCTGTACACTTTATTGCTCTTGTGCATCTTCCACATACAAGCACTTCTTTCTTGGTTAACCTTCTTATTATTCCACTATACCTCTTGTGTGTCCATAGTTTGCACTGAGTACACCATATGAAATTCCTGCATACACTCTTCCTACATATCAAACTGGGTCATTTACCTGAAGTGGGTAAGGTTCTGTCTGTTTTCTTGTTAACTAGAACCTTGGTCTTTGCCAAGTTAACCTCAATGCCTTTTGACTCCAGGTTTTGCTTCCATGTCTGGAATTTCTTTTCTAGTTCCATTGTAGAATCTGCTATGAAAGCAAGATCATCAGCATAGAGCAGTTCCCAGGGGCAGCTGGTCTTGAACAGACGTGGAGGACAATGATGAAAAGGAAGGGACTCTGAGAACCAAACCCTAATTTCATCACTTTACTCCTGTTTAACTCTCACCTTACTGTCATTTTACTAACAGACCCTCTGAACATGGCATGTACATCTTTCACAGGCCACTTGTCTACCCCTAGCTTCCTCAGAGCCCACCATATCACTCAATGGAGTACTCTGTCAAAGGCTTTCTCCAAGTTAAGAAAAGCCAAGTCCAATGGTTTATTCTTTGTTAAATACTTCTGAAGTTGTCTGACTTTGAGGATAACATCAGTAGTGCTTCTCCTTGGCACAAATTCAAACTGCATTTCAATTAATCTGATTCTGTTCCTAATTGATTGGGCTATAACTCTTTTCATAACTTTGATGACCTGGTCCAGCTATTTGATGTCTCTGTAATTACTTCTATCTCAGACATCTCCCTTACCCTTGTAGCAGCTGACGATAATGCTGCTACAAGTTATTTCCTGAATAACTTTATTAACTATACAGGTAACCAGATTGTATCATACTCCATCAGATATTTTAAGCATCTCAGTGCTGACTCCCAATAAACCAGGGGCTTCCCCTGTCTTCATATTACCTTATCTGTCATACTGCTGTCAACTTGAATAGCTGTTACCCCTGTCAGGTTCCCATAGGCAAGACTCCCTTTCTCCCATTCACTCTCCACATTTAATTGCCTTTCATAGTAGTACTTCCATACCTCTTTCTTTTCAAGATCACTAAGTGCAAGCATACCATCATCCATCCATACACACTTCTTTCCTACAACGTCTCTATTCTCTCTGACACACTGTCTAACAATCTGGAACTCCTCTAGCCTCTGATTTTCACTCTGTAAGGCATTTGCAAATCTCTTCCGTTCTGCGTCTGTCCTTGCTAGATTAACCCTAACTTCCCTCATGGCTACTTGCTATAGCTCTTTGCTGTCTCCATTTCTCCAATCTTTCCAAGCCTGCCTCTTTGTTTTTATGACCTTATCTATTTCACTGTTCCACCACCTTATCACTCTTTGCCTCAGCCATAAATTTGGTCTGTAGCCTTCAGAAAGTTGTCTTGTAAGAATTTCCAGTTGTCCTCTATGTTATATGTCACAACCTCCTCTGCTTTCTTATCAAATGCTTTAATCAGAATGTCTCTAAATCTCTGACTCTTTGATGGATCTTTGAGGTTTCATAATTCCCTTTTCCAAACTGGTTTGCATCTCTGTTTCCATATACACACTCTCTCTCTCATGTACATGCACACACATATGATGTGTGTGCATCTGCCTAATCACTTACAAGGAATTGGTTAGCTCTCAGGCATAGTGGAAGACAGCCTACAGTACTACACAGTAAGAACAAGTCCTAAACTAAGCAGTTATCAAGTGAACCACACAACCATTCCTGTGCTTTTTGTCTTTCATTTTGTTTTTTTAAAAAAGGTACATAGACAAAATAATATATGTTTTTTGTGTTATTTTCTTGTTTTCTTTGCAGTATTCATATATTCTACTCCTGGTTATAGTATTCCAGTGAAAGAAAGAATGCTTTATTCAAGCTGTAAATCTTGTTTTCTCAGTTATGTTGAACAGAATATGGGAATGGAAATTGTCAAGAAGGTGAGTTTGGTGTATTGTTCTTACCTATAACTCTTTTGGTTCTGCTCATTTGGACTATTGTTATATTGGGGCACTACCTTGAAGAAATTTTAGTCCAGTGTTTTCTCAAAGTGAATGATACTGTTCCTAGGCAGAGGTCAGGATTTTATATGGATAGTGGGGATAAAGGGTTGGAAGGCATAGGTGAGTCTCTTTTTTTTGTCCTCTATTTAAAAGCTAAGTTTGTAAAAAAAATTTGATTCTAATGTTATGCAAAACTGCTTCTTAGCCACAGACACAATAACACTAATATAAAGACAAATGATGACATCAACAATAACAGACAATTGAAATGTGAGTTAATAAATAAACAAAGCCTAACATATACTACATTATGAACAATATATATATCTATATATGTGCGTGCGTGCGCGCGTGCACACACACACACACACACACACAAATAACATATCCATTCTTAATACATTCTGGTAGATTCGAAGATTGTCTGATCCTGTTGTTTTTTTCTTTTCTGCCATCAAAGAATGCATCCTCCCTAAGTTGATGAGTGTTTGTGACACTTGCATTTCACTGGTTCATCACTGTTAAGGGACTTCAAGACACTGCAGTGGTTCAACCTCTTTGTGTCTTCTCTATCAAAGCTACCCCATGGCCTGACTGATGAATCTTACAAGAGCATGAACTCTTGTGTATAGAAATTACATGGTGAATACAATCACCTAAAGAGAGGAGGCATTCTCTGGTGGCAAAAAATAACACCCATCTAATATTCATATTCTAATCTGCCAGAACATATTAAGAATGAATAGATGTGTTATTGTTTGGATTCTTGTTGTTCTGCATGCATCCTTTGAATTATTACCTGTTTGGCAGACTTTCACATGCATCAGCAAATAGCTCACTTGCTGATTACTATAAACAAAAGCTCATAGGGTGGCTTTAACTGTGGAGACACATGAGGTCAACACACTATAATGTCTCAAAGTCCTCTTACACTGGTGAACCAGTAAATCGTGTGTGATGAACACACATTGCCTAAAGAGAGGAGGCCATCTCTAGGCATGAAAAAATACTTCATTCTGACAGACACATTTTAATCTGCCAGAACATATTAAGAATGAACAGATACCTTATTGTTTGACTTTCACTGCTCTATATACACCCCGTGTGTATATAAACCTTAATGCTAATTTACTATACCCAGTTCATTCTTCTCAGTATATCTCTGGAAAATCCTCTCCTCACCTTGTAACTATTGAAAACAGAACAGTAAATGCATTGATCTTATAGGCCTTGGGCACATTCCCTCCCTTCAGATCAAACTAATATATTTTTAAAATATTGGCCAACTAGATAAGATACTGAACTAGCTACATAAAAGGTCGTAGATTTTCACCTACTATTTATCTTTTTGGGCCAAGCACTTAATCCAGCTTTCTGCAGTTAATCTATGAAGGAATGTAAAACTGATATAGACTAATAGCTCACCACAGAATAGAGGTTCATTTTTATGGCATATTTAAATCCAGAGTTAAGCATTGGTGCCCTGTTGAAGATTATGGAGTCTTTATTTATCTTTATTTTTGATGATACAAAGTGGTATAAAAAAACTTCCTGGATTAGTTCTGTAACATGCCAACAGATGGCAGCACACATTGGCATGTGCAGTGAGAGCTAGCAGTGACCTTCATGATGTAGTATGCCAAGTGACATTATTGTGTTTACTTTTCAAGTTGAGAAATTTTGTGTTTTTGTGATCATGTGTATGTTGTAGTCTGTAATTTTGTCATGGACAGGGAGTTTGATCAAAGAGCGAACATGAAATTTTGCATTAGATTTTGAAAGTCTGCAACAGAGACATTAAGCATGCTTCAGCAAGCTTACAGTGACGAAGCAATGGTTCATATGCAGTGTTTCAAGTGGCATAGGCACTTCAAAAGAGGAAGAATGTGCCTGGAATACCTGCCATGAGCATCACCTCTGGAAATGTGGAGAAAATTCATCAGTTTGTGCATGAGGATCGTCGGAGAGCAATCAACAACATTACTGATGTCGTTGGTCTGTCTTATGGGTCTGTGCAGGCAATCCTAATGTCTGAATTAAAAATGCAACACATTTCTGCCAAGTTTGTCCCCCACCTGCTGACCACTGAATTGAAAGAACATCACATTGAAGTCTGTCGGAGTGCCACTGGTGACCCATCTTTCACGTCAAAGACCATCACCGGTGACAAGACTTGGGTCTAAGGGTATGACCCTGAGATGAAGCAGCAGTTGTCACAATGGAAGAGCTCTTTATCTCCATGACTGAAGATGGTATGACAGAGCTGCAGAGTATGCACATCACTTTTTCGACATCTGCAGTATTGAGAATTCACTCTGCTGGGCCAGACTGTCAATTGAGAGTTCTCCTGCGACGTTTTGAAGTATTTGAGGGAGGACATTTGGCGAAAGCAACTGGAACTGTGGAGTGTGAAGAATTGGATTCTTCATGATGACAATGTACCCTGTCACCAAGCTCTCCTCACTTATGAATTTCTTACCAAAAACAACATGGTATCACTTCTGCACCCACTCTGCCGATTTCCATCTCTTTCTCAAGATAAAAATGCAGTTCAAAGATTACTGTTTTAACACCATTGTTGAGATCCAGAGCGAATTGCAGAAGCTCCTAAACTCACTTATGGGAAACGACTTACAGGCTTGATTCCAAAAGTGGCAGGAATGCTGGGACTGGTGTATTGCTGCACAAGGTGACTATTTCAAAGGAGATGATGTTTAAAATTAGGCAAATAAGTTGTTTTTTATTAAACATACCTAGTCTGGGAACTTTATGATGCTACCTCATACTAAGAATGTCTTAGTATTATCAATCTTTGTGTCTTTCCCAAGAAAAATCATTAATTTTCAGGCTTTGGTGTGGAGATCCACGATCATCTATCCCTGTAAAACAGGTATGGCACATGAAGAGAGGGATATAAATTTAAACATTTTTATTATTATATATAGATGATGCATGTTGAGTAGAATATTTGTTTTAAGTTTCTCTTTTCTCTGTATAGTACTAATGATGTTAAACGATATTGAATTCATATAAAACTGATGCAATAATGACAGTAAAACAATCCATAAGTTTCTGCATTATTTCTTGGTTGTAGGGTTCCTGCTGTTAAATGCGTCTTTGTTGTAGCTAATTATGTCTAGTTTTTAACAAGCTGTGTTATTTATGACTGCCTGATATTATTGCTTTAAATATCAAGGTATTAAAACGTTACATGGTTGCCAGATCTGCTGGAAATGGTAGCCAAATTTGCTCTTCTGTGTTAAAGCATTAAAAAAAAAAGAGGGAAGGAAACAAACATGGATCACAAACACTGGTTATTTTTTACAAGACCAGAAGATGCTTGAGCTCCCTAGTCACTACCAATGTTTTACAAAGCTCAGGTGAGACTCTCAATGGAGTACTACACCTACATCTAGGACATTACTATTGCAACACTTGCGCACATCTTAGACTGCATTTCTTCAAAACTCAGTCAAATGATTTGCATGAAATCATTGAACACACTCCAATGTCTTTCTTCATTTTTTTTTATTGAAAAAAGAAATTTCTATTTATAATTATTGAACATCTGATAATCCTTTTTTTCAATATAATTATTGAACATTTGATAAATTTTGTTTGATTGACAAGAGTTATGTTGTATGATTGATGTAAAAGATGAGGTTTGAAATTTCATTAAAAAAAAACACAATTTGTAACTGATTTTTATATATATAAATTTGAAATAAATGTTTTAGTATTTTTTTTTTTGGTTGTGGTGGTGAGGATGGGTGGTATAAAATGATATTTAAGAAATGTCTTTTTTTAAAAAATTTTGTATTACATTTTATAGTTGATTGGAGAATTATAATTTAAAAAAGCAAATCAACAAAATTCCAAAATATGGTTGATATATATTTACCCTGTGAAATATTTCCAAATATTTAATCTTTCATTATTTTATAAGTGGTGAAGATTGATTTATTTAGTCTACAAACTATTTCTAAATTCCTATTTAATCCTATATACTAAGTGAAAAGTCCTTTTGTTGCTGTCGTCTTTGTCTATTTCACTACTTGGGTTTTGGTGTGCTCTGGTCAGTTGGTGACTCCTTGACCCTGTATGAATTTCTATTTCGTAACATATACATATACACAGATGATGTGTTGGAGCTGGCAGAATCGTTAGCACGCCGGGCGAAATGCCTAGCGGTATTTCGTCTGCCGTTACGTTCTGAGTTCAAATTCCGCCGAGGTCGACTTTGCCTTTCATCCTTTTGAGGTCGATAAATTAAGTACCAGTTACGCACTGGGGTCGATGTAATCAACTTAATCCCTTTGTGTGTCCTTGTTTGTCACCTCTATGTTTAGCCCCTTGTGGGCAATAAAGAAATAAGTTGTTGCCTATTATAGTAAATATTTCCAGAAACTGGGATAAAATGCAGTCTCAAAGCTGATTGGCTGAATTTGAACTCACACACACACACACACACTGGGACTTAAATGTTCTAAATTATATAAATAGTCCTACATATATACAGAAAAATGGGATACTCACTGCTTGAACATAAGCTTGCTTGATCAGGGCTGATCAGGAGCTAAGCAACTTTTGTTTTTACTTTATTTTATGTTTTAAAGTACTTTTTTTTTTTTTCTTCTAGATTGAAATTTCTGAGGGTGCTGAATTAACTGATGAGTTCTTGCAGGATGAACTTCATCCAAAGAAAAATATTGCTCGGCAAGCATTTGCTAAACCAAAAGGCCCTTCAAATCGAGGACCAAAGCGAATGATCAGACCCACTTCAGATTCATCTGCAGTTAACTGAGTCGGTTGATGAAGTAACCATTGAACCTCATATTGGTAACGAAGTGCTATTCAAAGGAAAAAAATAAAAAAATAAATATAAAAGTAAAAAAACAAAAACAGCAAGAATCATAACTAAGAGAATAATTAATTGACAAAATCTTGTATATTCTCTTCCCAGCTCATAAGGCATTTTTAATTAACATACCATATTCTTTATGCCCTTTTCTCTGTCTTTCCTCCATAAAATGGAGTTAGTAAAATATATTTTTTGTATTTTCAATGTTTTTCTTCCTTTTTTTTATTGGAAAAAGAAATTTCTATTTATAATTATGGAACATTTGATAATCCTTGATTCAATATAATTATTGAACATTTGATAAATTTTGTTTGATTGACAAGAGGTATGTTGTGTATGATTGATGTAAAAGGTGGAGGTTTGAAATTTCATTAAAAAAAAACACAATTTGTAACTGATTTTTATATATAAATTTGAAATAAATGTTTTAGTATTTTTTTTTTTTTAGTTGTGGTGGTGAGGATGGGTGGTATAAAATGATATTTAAGAAATGTCTTTTTTAAAAAAATTTTGTATTACATTTATAGTTGATTTGAGAATTATAATTTAAAAAAGCAAATCAACAAAATTCCAAAATATGGTTGATATATATTTACCCTGTGAAATATTTCCAAATATTTAATCTTTCATTATTTTATAAGTGGTGAAGATTGATTTATTTAGTCTACAGAATATTTCTAAATTCCTATTTAATCCTATATACTAAGTGAAAAGTCCTTTTGTTGCCGTCGTCTTTGTCTACTTCACTACTTGGGTTTTGGCGTGCTCTGGTCAGTTGGTGACTTTGACCCTATATGAATTTCTATTATACATATACACAGATGATCTGTTGGAACAGTTGTTGTCTATTATAGTAAATATTTCCAGAAACAGTGGGATAAAATGCAGTCTCGAAGCTGATTGGCTGAATTTGAACTCAATCATTTATCAATGAAATTTGTTACAGATCAGTGCATTGCCATCTGTATCACTCTTACAGAGCTGATAATGATATCACAACGAATTATATTGAACTAATAATAATAATAATAATAATGGTTTCAAATTATGGCATAAGACCAGTAATTTTAGGGATTGAGGCTTAGTTGCATGATTGCATATTTTATGTTTTAAGTTTGCACGTTTTTGAAATAACTAAGGATTGAAGTTAAAATTTCTTATTTATTTGAGTGGATAAATAAAGTTTGTTGACTAGTCATCATTAGACATGTTCAAGCAACATCTTGCAAGACTCAAACCAATTCCAGAAATCTTTCATTATTTGATAAGCAGTAAATGAAATGTGTTGATGGCTGAGACAAAAGGATGATAGACTAAAGTGCAGGACATACTGTACTTAGTTTCATCTTTCACAGTTCCAAGTTCAAATTACAATAAAGTAAACTCTGAATTTTCATTTTTCTCCCTTCAAGTCAACAAAACAGCACTGATAATATACAGGAATTAACTATACTTTGCTTCTTTCAATATTTGGACTTATGCCAAATAAATCATTTGATAAGTAGTAGATCTTGTTATTTTATATATGATTTTTTCCATTTTTGCTCTTTAGTCTCTCAAATTGTCTTCTATGTATATAAAGTATACCGACAATAAAGAAAAAAACAAGAGAAACACTTTTAATGAGAATATGTTACGGTAGTCAGACACTTTCTAAATTGTTTTTTTTATTATTGATTTTGTATTGATCTATATTTCATGGTTGAAAGTGGGTGTCAGAGAAAATAAGTATTTTTGGATGACAGAATTGGTGAAGTGCTGGACAAGATATGTTGCATTATTTAATTACATTAATTTATATTCTAATTTTAAGTCTTACTGGATTTGATTTTGTAGTTTATTCTTCCAGGATTGATGAAATAATTACAAAGCAAAAATGTGGGTGGGTCAGTTCAATCAATTCTACTCTCCTCAAAAAATCTGTGATCCTCTGCCAGTGTACAGAACCATTATTTGTATTATTATTATTATTATTATTATTATTATTATTATTATTATTATTATTATTATTATTCAGTAGTTTTATTTTTATAGCGTGCTTTCACTTCACTACCAAGCACAGCTCTGTGTGCCTTGGGTATGTGCTGTGTTTTGCGTAGGATGTGTGCAGTGCCCAGTAGTGCAGTTTTCTGTATGTTATATATATTTGTAAGTCCTGGTGTTTTTGTTATGTATTTGTCTGAATGTTTTGTTTTGTATTTGTCTGAATATTCCTACTATGATAGGAATTGTTTCTGTTTTTAGATTCCACATTCGAATTACCTCTGTTTCCAGGTCTTTGTATTTTGAAAGTTTCTCCATTTCTTTTAGAGAAATGTTGTCATCTGCTGGTATTGATACATCAATTAGAAAGCATTTTTTTTCTTTTATTACTATTACTATTATTATTATTATTATTATTATTATTATTATGGAAATGATAATAATGGTTTAAGTAATTAAAAATGGAAAAAGTTGCAGGGGAATGGCAGAATCTTAAGAACATTGAACAAAATGCTCGCAGTATTTGTTTCACTCTTTGTGTTCTGAGTTCAATTCCTGCTGAAGTCAAATTTGCTACTCACCCTTCTCAGATCAATGAAATAAGTACCATCAAGTAAATTTAATTGACTAACCCCTACCTCTTAAATTTATGGCTGTGTCCCTGCCTATGTTAGAAATTATTATTACTATGAAAAATGATAGGACTGATTACATTTAACATTTTTTATTTTGTTCTCTTCCACTAAATTTTAAGTTCAAACCCTCTTGGGTCATGTTACCAGGTTAAACACATTGACCCTATCCATCCCCAACAATTATGTGGTTTTGTGCTAATGTAATAAATCATTATTATAAAAAGCTTGAATTTGTAGAGTTGCTAAAGTGTGAAACAAAAACCCTTGCTGTATTTCTTGCAGCTCTTTTTGCTCTGAGTTCAAATCTTGCTGAGGTTAACTTTGCCGTTCATTCCCCATGTGATTAATAAAATAAAGTACCAGTCTAGTACAGGGTCAATTTAATCAATTAAGTCCCTGCTATCAAATAGCAGGCTTTCTGCTTAAATTTTAAATTATTAAAAAGAGTGGTGGATTAGCAAAATTGTTAAGAGTGTTGGACAAAATGCCTTGTATATATTCAAACTCTGCATTTTGTTTACATTTTGGATTCAAATCTTACTCAAGTTAGCTTTGTTTTCCATTCCTCCAAGGATGACAAATTAAATACCAGTTAAGTACCGAAGTTGACATAATCCACTAACCCTCTACCCTAAGTTTCTGTTCTTGTACCTATGTTAGAAACATTATTAGAGGCAGCTAATGGCTGAATTGACAGATCAAGATTCCTTGCTGTATTTAGTTATGTCCCTTTACATTCCCATCAAGTTAACTGACCCTTTTATCCAACCAGGGTTTATGAAATAATTTACCTTTCAAATATGGAGTGTCAGTATAACAACAAATTTGTATCTTTGTGCCTATAGTCTCATACTGTATGACATTAGATTTAAATGTTGTAGAGTATCTAATTTTGTTTCTTCAGATTCCAGTGGGAGAAAAGCAAAGTGCAAAGCCCACCCTAGAAGATTTGAAATTTATAATTTAGAGAGATAAAAGTAAATAATGCCATCTAACATAGGCTCAAGGCCACAAAATTTATGGGAAGGAGGAAGATTTAAATCACTTATGTGACTGGTACTTTATTTTAACAATTCTATAAGAAGAAAAAACAGCAAATTATTCCCTGGTTGATGAAATTAAAAAGTACAAGGTATTTAATTAAATGTTTTTCAGTAAATTAACATGACATTTTAAGGTACAAAATGTTGAAGGGGAAATATTTTGAAAAATGTATTTAAGACTGGACTTGTGTAATCATTGAAATAAATGATAGTTGTAGAATGCAACTAGTTGGATAGAGTGCAAACTTCACTTGAAGGTGGAGACTATTCAAATTCAGTTGAGATGAAATTGTGTAATTTTTTTAGCAAATTTTTAAAAATAAAATAAAATAATGTATTTGTATTTGGTTTTTCATATAAGCAAATGTCAGACTAAAATTTGAACAATTTTTAAAAATTAAATAATATATTGAACTAATGAAACGATGAAGCAGCTTTATAAAATGTCTTTCTCTTCATATTTATTATTGATATTATTACTAGGGCAACATTTTATCACTTTTTATCACTAGTCAGTTAAGGGGCCTTTTCTTAAATAAGATCTGGTCTTAGATGCCTGTATGTGGAGCAGTAGCACTGTCCCAAATGTGAAAGTAAATATAGTTCGTTATGAGCCTCACCTGAGCTTTGTAAAGTGTCAGTAATTATTTGGTGTTAATATATTGCCTGGCTTTATAGAAACATGAGACCTGTCTTTAGGATATGGTCTGAGCTATGTTAAGGATGTACACAAAGGACCTGGTCAGATCCTTTGTAATAGTGAGGCCCAACATTTGAAATGATTATGAAAGCTCTAGTTGTGTACTGATTAAGTGGAGACTGGTGCAACGATAGTGCTTGATATAAGTTGTTTGTGTTTTTACTGTTGAAAGAGACAAGATTGATGCATAAGGATGTTCGTCGTCATCATCATTATTATTATTATTTAAGGTATCAAGCTGGCAGAGTCATTAGCTCATCAGATAAACTGCTCAGCAGCATTTCTGCTAGTTCTTTACATTCTGAGGTCAAGGTCAGTTTTGCCTTTCATCCCTCTAGAATCAATAAAATAAAGTACTAGTCAAGTTCTGGGGGTGAATCTAGTTGACTTCCCTTTCTCTCAAAATTGCTGACCTTCTGCCAAAAATTTACCTTTCATTCTTTTGGTGGTCAATAAAATAAGTACCAGTTGAACACTGGGGTTCATGTAATCAGCTACCCCATTCCCACAGAATTTTAGGCCTTGTACCTATAGTAGAAAGAATTTTTAGGTGGTGGATTGGCAGAATTATAAATAAATGAGAGAAATGCCTTGCAGTATTTGTCTTGATACTGTTGAATTCAAATTCTGAATAAGGTCAACTTTATCTTTCATCCTTTCAGTGTTGATAAAATAAAATGCCAGTTTAAGATAGAAGTTGATATGAGAGACTCTCTTCCAAAATTGTTGGCCTTGTGTTAAAATTAGGAACAAATATGATGTCTTTGTTAAAGGTTTTGAATTAGCAGAATCATTGGTGCTTTGGAAAAAATACCTTTCAATGTTTATTCTTGCTCTTTACATTCTGAACTCAAGTCTCACTAAGGTGGCTTTGCCATACATCCTTTTGGGGTTCAATAAAATAAAGTACTAGTTAAATATTGACTAATACCTGTTCCCTCAGAAATTACTGGCCTTTTATCTAAATTAGAAACCATTATAGTGATTATTCCATTGGTTGCCTTATTAATCCACAAATAAAATGTGTGTGTTATATATACATGTGTGTGTGTATATATATATATATATATTACAGAAATGATTGAGATGGAATATATAAGAAACTTTATTGACCGCAAAAATCATTTTGACACCTCCTGCATTATTTCCTCATGGATGGGAAACTATATGATTAATTTTGGTGCATCCCATGGTGCAGAAGCATCACTTCTCTCGTTTCCATTATACTCAACACATGCTGAAGAATTCCTGAGATAGATGCAACGATGAGTGTGCAATTACCATGGATAGCATCAGGTAGCCATAGGCCGTGGTTGTGCTTTATTGGCATACAACTAGGGACACACCCAACATGTAAATTTTTAATTTAAAATCTTAACTTACATATATATATATATATATATATATATATATATATATATACATGTGAGATGTGTCTACTTTTGAGATGTCTGTGCATTTATATGTAAGAATATGTATAGCAAGAACTTATATTTATTTGTTTATTTTTATTTTTTAATTTGGAGTTTACCAATAGAAATCCATTTTAGTATTTAAGTTTTCTCCATCACCTCT
This sequence comes from Octopus bimaculoides, assembly GCF_046866305.1. Classification (NCBI taxonomy): domain Eukaryota; kingdom Metazoa; phylum Mollusca; class Cephalopoda; order Octopoda; family Octopodidae; genus Octopus; species Octopus bimaculoides. The sequence continues at coordinate 4,056,699 of NC_142932.1, read as the reverse complement.
CTCTGTCCATATGCTCATACAAACATGAGAGATACCCATATATCTGTGTTTGTATGTGTGTATCCTTGTTTAAACATCAAATGGTGGTTGTAAATGAGCAATATTGTCCTACAAGCAATACTCCTTGTTTCCAGTCTTCATTGCAAAAAATATCTGCCATAGGAAAATAATACCTATTTAATAATAGGAAAACAGGTAAGAGTTGGTAACAGGAAGAGATCCAGTTGTAGAAAAATATGTGTAATTCCATCTGACCCATGCAAACGTGAATGTTGAATGATAATGATGTGCTGGCATGGCTTTCAGGTGCAGGCATGTATGTTTGGTTGAGAAAATTGTTTCCCTACCACACAATTTAGGGTTTAATCTGATCGCATGGTACCTTGGGTGAGTGTCTTCTACTACAGCTCTAGGTTGACCAAGGCCTCATGAGTAAATGTGGTAGATGGAATCTAAAAGAAACTAGTCGTATGTGTGTGTGCGTGCACACCTGTGTTTGTCTCTTTGTGTTGATATATGGTAGTTGTAAATGAGCATCACTGTCATACAAGTGGTGTCTTGTTTTCAATCTCTCTCATCATGAGATGATATTACCTTACTGAGAAATAGGTGAGAGTTGGACACAAGAAGGGCATCTGGCTATAGAAATTCTGTTTGTATATGTGTATGTGTGTGTATGGTTAAGAAACTCACTTTGCAACCCTGTGGTGCAGTACCTTGGGCAAGTATCTTCTACTATATAGCTCCAAGCTGACCAATGCCTTGCAAGTGAATTTGGTAGGCTGAAACTGTGTGGAAGCTCATCACACATACGCATACATACACATACACACGCATGCCTATGCATATAAATGTGAGTGTTTTTGTATTTGTTTTTGTCACACTCTACTACTGCTTGACAACTGTCGGTTAGTTTATGTCCCTATAACATCGTGGGTCAGCAAAAGTGTTTGATAGAAGTACTAGACTTAAAAAGAAACACAAGTAGTGGGTCCAATTTGCTTAATAAAATCTCATCAAGGCAGTGTCCCAGTGTGACTGCAGTTCAATGACCAAAACATGTAAAAGATCAAAGTTATACATACATATGTACGTATATTTGAAGATGTGGTTGTGAAATATTCTTTAAATGTTTGGGTCACCACTTGTATGAAGATGAGACTGTAAAATAAACAAATGCTGCCATTACCACAAACAACAAAACATTGAAGAAGTTTGAATGTTATTTTTCTTTGTGTAATTACAGCAGCAGTCACAGAATGGTTAACTGGTGCTGGTGTTGCTGTTGACATTCATCTTTGTTTAGCTGCTGTCAGTTTGAGTCAGCAACAGTCTACTTCCATCTACTGTCTGGACTCTGGTGTCTCTCAGTGCCCTCCTTCAAATAGCTGTGGTATGCTGAATTTATAGTGCTGGATAGGCTCAGAGAAAAAGGAGCATAAAGATGGAATTGTAGCTGGAACCAGTTCTAGACAGTCATGATTAGTCACAATTTTTTTATCATATGAGTAATATTCTAATGAATTGTGACATCAAGTGTAATGATCTGACTGTTGAATATTCCCACTACACACACACACACACACACACACACACACACACACACACACACACACACACACACACACACACACACACACACACACACACACACACACGTACATGCACACATGAGGGCGAGCTGGCAGAAACGTTAGCACGCCGGGCGAAATGCATAGCCGTATTTCGTCTGCCGCTACGTTCTGAGTTCAAATTCCGCCGCGGTCGACTTTGCCTTTCATCCTTTCGGGGTTGATTAAATAAGTACCAGTTACGTACTGGGGTCGATATAATCGACTTAATCCGTTTGTCTGTCCTTGTTTGTCCCCACTGTGTGTAGCCCCTTGTGGGTAGTAAAGAAATAGCACACATATACACAAGGTCCTGCTCACATACACACCTACACATAGTACTCATGTCCTCAAACTTTATCTTTTCCAATCTACTTCATTGGATCAAATACAAAGACTTAAACATGGCTGCAACCACGACTAGAGATAAGGTTGCCTGGAGAGGTTTTTTCTCTCAATGCCAAGATGCTAAACAAACTTTGGATCAACAATAATAATGATGTGTTGTTAATGATCAGAAGGTTGATAAAATAAACACTTTTGACATAAGAAATACATCTGGGCTGTATTTCTTATTTCTATTATTTTGCTTCATTTTTTTTTTGTTATTGATCTATAGTTTCATGAAGTCTCATATATGTAAATGTTTTTAGTTATATTTTTTCAGAGTTAAAGCAATTTATAAAAATAAAACAAGTTGATAGCTTTACCTGGCATTTTGATATTTCAGGATTAGGATCCATTCCTCTGAAAATCATTGGAGATTAGTTGTTATTTGTTAACCTTTTCTTCAAAGATTTCCTGAGGAAGAAGTTCTAACCATGCAATATTGAAATATCAGGGAAAGCTATCAGCCTGTTTTATTTTTATAAATTGCTTGTTTTGGCTTTAGTAAAACAATTAAAAGCTTTTATTTTATTATTTTATTATTTTTTTTTGTCTCAATCAGAGCAGCAGCTGCAGTGATTTTGAGGCTGTTGGAATAAAAGGAATATATTATCCTCTGTGCAAAGATCTGGCCTGGCTGCTTACAATAGAATTAACTCTTCTAAAGCAGTCAAGGACCAGGCAATGCTGTTGTTAAACTGGGTGGTACATTAAATCTAGCTCCCAAGAACAAACCATGTCATTAATAGGCTTCCATACAATTTCTAACTACTAATTTTTTTTCCTCAAAACCTGAGGCTATGGAAGAATGCCCAAGGTAGTGTGGAGTGGGATTGAATTCAAAACTACATACATTTTGTGGAGCAAATTTCTAAACTGCACAAAATATGTGTATACACACCTACACAAACACACACACACACACACACACACACACACACACATATATATAAAAGAAGAAAAGAAAATAGAGATTATGAAGTTACTAAAAGTTAATAAAGAAGTGAATATGACCAATTTGTTGTTAATAATAAACAATTATTATCTTCATAAACTCCATTTTCTTTTCATTTAAATGGATATAAACTATATTCTTTATATATATACCTATTGATTTAAAGGAATTTCATTCCACCAAAATACTTTGTCGTAGTCGCCGTTGCCACCACCACCAACGGTGGTGGCGACGGCTTTTAATATCCGATTTCGATGCTGGTATGGGTTGGACGGTTTGACTGAGGACTGGTGAGCCAAATGGCTGCACCAGGCTCCAATCTGATCTGGCAGAGTTTCTACAGCTGGATGCCCTTCCTAACGCCAACCACTCTGAGAGTGTAGTGGGTGCTTTTACGTTCCACTGGCACGAGGGCCAGTCAGGTGGTACTGGCAACAGCCATGCTCAAATGGTGTTTTTTATGTGCCACCTGCACAGGAGCCAGTCCAGTGGCACTGGCAACGACCTCACTTGAATGATGTTTTTCATGTACCACCGGCACAAGTCCCAGTAAGGCGATGCTGATAATGATCACGCTTGAATGGTGCTTTTTATGTGACACCAGCATGGGATCCAGCCAGCGGCCTTGGCAACGATCACGCTCGGATGTACTTGTAATGTTTCACTAGCATGGATGCCAGTCAGAAGGTGTTGTCATCGACCATGTCAGTGAATTTGATCTCGATTTCACTTGCCTGAACAGGTCTTCGCAAGCAGAGTTTAGTGTCCAATGAAACACACGCATACATAATGTTATGTTTGTGTGTGATTAGATAGATAGATAGATAGATATGGGTGTGATAAATGAAAAAAAACCAAGTACTCAATGCATAAAGTAGAGAAGATAACTTTTGTGGTGTGAGAAGTAGAGGGGACAGAGGATCAGTGATTGTGGCATACTGGATATTGAAAGCTTGCTCAACAAACATTTCTTTTAATGTCATGTAGAAAACAATAGTGTTTTTAGTAGATATTTCATCCCAAGCATGTAAGCAATACATTAGATTTAGGATTTTATTTTTTATTGCTATTGGATTAGAAACTTTTCAGAACTGAAGTATTTTCTGGCTCAGAGGAAAATTTTATGAACTAATTATCATGGAAAAATAAATTTTAATATCTAATTTCATTGATCTACTTATGATCTGTTATTTTCTTGTTTCTTTTTGTTTTTAATAAATTCAATTTAAATGTTATCTATCACTAGATCAAAGTTCCATCTAATTGCTCCTTTACTAAATAATAAGAACAAAAAATTTGAGATTGATAAAATAATGTAAAAGAGTTTAAAGTACTTTTCCTGTGGTTTATAGTACATGTTGAGTATGAATGTATAGAATTTATGTTCGATCTGCTAGCTCTGATTATATTCTGTAGAGATTTTTGCTGAAATTGGTTGCTTAATTGGCCAAGTTGTTTTAGTAATTTAATTATACTACTTCCAGCATATTCTCCCAGTAGAGTGGAAATGTGCTAAAATAATATGAATTTATAATAATGGTATTCCTTCAAACATTACAAGCAACAGCTTTCTGAAACTCTTAAGTACTGTTTTTAGTGAAGTGATAATTTCTGTTCATGTGTTTAAGCTTGTGTGAAAATAATTCGTAGACAAACAATGGAATATTTGGAAAATCACATAATCCATAATAGATTAGCCTATTCTATAATAAATAATGTATTATTATATAATAAATTAGTTTCCTTTCTTTTAAACAAATGCATATGCTGATATACAAATAACCTTAAAAAAACTGTTTTACAGCCATTTTCCATTCTGGCGTGAAAAGAAATGTTCTCCTTCCTCTGAAGTTGGACATATGCTCACTGCTGGGACAGAATAAATATTTTTATAACTCTGCTCTCTTTACTACAAACCATTCATCTATAAACTAGCAAAGAAACCTGATGGTTTGTCAGCCAAATAACCACCTGGATACAAATTTATGTGTCTAGTCATTCAGCACATTAATTTCAAAGCCATTGTCTTCTTAATTTTATGGGGTTTTTCTTTCTAAGATGTTTGTCAATGATAAACACAGTTACCATCTTAACCTCACCACCCATGAAAACTGTGATGAATTTCAGCCCCTAACACAGATAACTGATTTCTTTCGTCTTTGGTGCACATTGGTAGCAAAGCATTGACGTTTACTCAGTAACACAAGAAAGAAAACTGGAATGACCAAGATCAAACCTTGGTTAGATAACCACAAGAGTACCACCTTTTAGCATGTGAGCACTGAAGGCTGTGAAGCCAACCTAAAGGAGGTTCTGGTGAAAGTGCAGATAAGTTTTGACTTCCCCTTGTTTGTATATAACTTATATATATATATATATAGTGTGTGTGTGTGTGTGTGTGTGTGTGTGTGTGTATGACCTGTTACTGTATAGATAATTTTCAAATGGTAAAATTAATCAATTCTTACAGGAGCTTGAATCAGCTACAGTTGTGGTTCTAACATGAGCGCACTCATGGCCAGTGAACCTATTAAACATGTGAAACTTGGTTTGTCATATAGCATTCCAGCATTGCCACCTAGATCAGGTATTGACAAAACTGAATATGTATGAAGCTGAAGTTTAAAAATCAAATCAGTCAGCTACAAAGAATTATTACATAGGTATGGTTGAAGGTAAATATAGTAGAGATGATTCAAAACAGAATTGCTAGGTAGCTGAGCAGACATCATAATCAAACCACAGTAGTTTTATGCGATCAATCTATTAAGTAACCAATCAATGTCAATCCATTGCATGATTTGATTTTCTAGAACTTTACTTTCTCTTTGTGCCCTATATAAAGATGGGTTTTGGTGGTAATTGCAGAATGTTGAGACAGCTACAAAATGTCTTCATTGTCATCACCACATTCAGCCAATTAAGATGGATGGGAGATAATAGACGAGAATTCTCAATGTCATGAATATAGTGCAATTATTTTCCAGTTGTGATGGGCCAGCCACATCATCATCATCATCATCATCGTTTAACGTCCGCTTTCCATGCTAGCATGGGTTGGACGATTTGACTGAGGACTGGTGAAACCGGATGGCAACACCAGGCTCCAGTCTGATTTGGCAGAGTTTCTACAGCTGGATGCCCTTCCTAACGCCAACCAGCTGTAGATTGCTATATCAGTTAACTTGTCCTAAATCCCAAGCAGTATGTCTTTCCCAGCATGTAATTATTTCTGTTGGTATTTGTAAAAGACCCACACAGAAAACACTGAGCAGTAGCAAAATCTTCTGATAATTGTTTGTGAGAGTTGTTAGTTACTACTTTACACAGTCCAAGAAATACATTTTCATTTACCAGCAACAACAGTAGCTACCCATCCTCCATGATTACCATTATAACACAACAATACAAACAAAGATTTTGTAGCCATAGCATATCTTTCAGATGCATGAGGTGAGGAATTCTGTGGAATTAGGGCAGTAGAATGCTGGTTACAGCATGAAATAGAGGGCCCTAGAATCATACATCAAAATATCAGAAAGAAGAAGTTTTATACAACTGAAAGGGCACATTTAAAAAAAAAATTAAAGCATGGGAATTGTCTGAACACTATAAATGATTTCATTTTAGAAAATGCCATAATTTTAGAAAAACACGTGTAGTTGCTACAGATGCTGGGATGTCATTTCTCACAGAATAACTAACACTAACATTCTGTTTGCTCTACCACATGGAGCATATGATGAAAGAATAGCTGTCTCTGATTAACTGAAGTATCCACATGACCTGAACAAACCAATGGGCACAGAAATATTCTCATTTAGAAGTCATTTTAAAATTTCTTCATATTCTCTCTGCTCTGATTCTGTACATCTGGGGATGTGTACATGTTCTGCACCTACAAAACATGATGCAATATGAAACTGAGTTAAACTATTGTTAAATGCTTGACACTTCAAATAGATTACTTTAACTATTCATATATATATATATATATATATATATATATATATATATATATATATATATATATATATATAAATTTGTTTATAAAACACAGCTATGTCCTAAAGCAATCATATATATACATATCTATCTATCTATCTATCTATCTATCTATCTATCTATCTATCTATCTATCTATCTATCTATCTATCTATCTATATATATATATATATATATGAATATATTAATATCTAGATATATTATCTTTTATATCTTTTACATCTTCTAATCTATGTATATTTACAAAAGAAATAAAAAAAATATTTATACAAACACAATAAGTCAGAAAAAATATATGAGAGCTAAGTGAGAAGGAAACTCAGTTCTTTCATTTTCTATTTTCCTATGATCTGTGTGTTCATGTATTATGCTTTTATCTGATATAAATCAATGTACACAATACTGATATACATATATTATAGAGTGAGAATGACAGATAAAAAAGAAAAAGGAAAAAAAATTGTATTTGTAGATGTCAGAATTTTAAGAATAATATAGTAGACATGAGGGAATTATAAGAAATATTATGTTTAAAGAAAAGCATTTTAAAAGAAATTTTACTTCCACTGTAAGTGACAAAAGACATTTAGTGACAGCTTTCCAAAGATGATTATTGAATTGTCAAGCCGAGTCTGTATTAATCGAATTAAATTCAATAGAACTTTGTATTGTTTAGAGCAGTGTTTCTTAACTTTTTCTATATTTCCCCCTCCTCACCATCCTAATTTGCCTTCACAAGTGATAATAAAAATTATTCCTGTATACAAAACAATACATTACATAACATTAACCACTATTTATTAAATGAATATTAGCTTCCTTAAAAATCAACATTAAGGAAAATAATCAAGAAAAGTAATGCAAATAATGATAAAAAAAAATTTTTCAGCCTAAAATAATTTTCCCACAAGAATCCTCCAATTTCTCATTGAAATCCTGAAATCTGGAATTTCCTCGAAATTGAGAATTGCGAATTTAAAGGAAATATAAAGTGTATTATTAAGTACTCATTTTTTTGAAAGCAGTATAATGTAGTTCCTCCGCCTCCTCCTCCTCCTCCTCCTCCTCCTCCTCCTCCTCCTCCTCCTCCTCCTCCTCCTCCTCCTCATCATCATCATCTCTTAATGGCAGTCTTCTGTGTTGGCATGGGTTGGGGGGTTCTACAGGATCCAATGGCTATGAGGACTGCATCATGCTCCAATGTCTGCTTTGACATGGTTTCTGTGGCCAGTTGCCCTTTCTAATACCAACCATTTTAAAGAGTGTACTGTGTTCTCTTTTTTCTTTTTTGTGTGACAACAACACTAGTGAAGTTGTTAAGTAGTCATGAGACTAAAATCCTCATCAACTGAATGGGGCTGCGGTAGAGACGAAGGCAGCGTAATGTTAGATGATGAAAGATTGGAGATTGGGCAGGAAATAGAGGTGAATGTCTGTGTCATGTACGTGTGTGTGTGTGTGTGTGTGTGTGTATTTATGTATGCTTGTTGCAATAAGTCTCACATCAACCTCATGGATTACATCTCAACCTGCTCAAAGTGTTATTCACTGAAAATACATGAAAATTATGAACTTGCTTACAAACCACATGGTTCTGGGTTCAGTCCCACTGCGTGGCACCTTGGGCAAGTGTCTTCCACTATTGCCTCGGGCCGACCAAAATCTTGTGAGTGGATTTTGTAGACAGAAACTGAAAGAAGCCCGTCGTATATATGTATATATATATATATATATATATATATATATGTGTGTGTGTATGTGTGTTTGTGTGTCTGTGTTTGTCCCCCCCACCATCACTTGACAACCGATGCTGGTGTGTTTACCTCCCTGTAACTTAGCGGTTCGGCAAAAAGAGACCGATAGAATAAGTACTAGGCTTACAAAGAATAAGTCCTGGGGTCGATTTGCTCGACTAAAGGCGGTGATCCAGCATTGCCGCAGTCAAATGACTGAAACAAGTAAAAGAGTAAAAGAGTAATTACAAATTAATTAGGGCTTTGACATAAATCTATTGTAAAGACATAAAATGGTAAGAACCAATTTTTGGTATGCCATATCCAAGAAACGTGTCTTATTCATATCTTCAGACAGTATCAAAAAGATTATGTCCCTTCTGGCTTGCATATACTTGGCAACTGATTACATGGCATTAAATATACAAAAACCAACTAAAACAAAGAGTAGGTTTATACCCAGTTGAGTTGTACTATCTTTTGAGGCAATGACTACCTCAAAAATATGTTCAACTTTAATTACATTCTTGGGAGCATTATCTATGTGGTAATAACACTCACATGAACTCTACAGAGAACAGCACAGCTTATGAAATTGAAAGTACAGAGAGATTGATTATAGATAATCATAAATTACTTAGGATTAGATAAATCTAAAGTAAAGAAATAAAATGGACAGAACTAATCTTTTACCATGTAAAGGAAATATGCATAATCTTACCTCACATTTCTACTCCATCACAAACATGCTTCTCTGATTCTTCATGTCTTTAGGCAAAAAATCCTTTGTGGCCAGCATAAATACAACAATAAAGGGTAGTATAAAACATTTGTTAAATAGCAACTGAAGATTGTGTTCACCTCTTCTAGTATTAGTAGTTGTAGTAGTTTAGCTCAGGTCATCCTTGACTGAGCAAATCTATGATCAAAAGAATGGACTAAAGAGAACACATGGAATGGAGAGTTGCTGAAGAGGTCACAGGATGTGACACAATAGATTTCAGACAAAGGACACTAAAATAAAGAAGCATCAGTTGTGGTGTGCAAGAGAGACGATTGTGTTGGTATGGTCATGTGGCGAGAATGGATGGTGGTGGTGGTGGTGGTGGTGGTGGTGTACTCCTGTAAATACTGAGCCCAGCAAAAATAATAGAATGCTTTAGACTCAAATGTCTTTGATCATATTGTTATATTCAGGGATTGTAATTGTTTTTTTATTTTATTTTTTGCCAAATAACCACGCAGACTATATACTGCCGCTGCTGCCGCCGTCGTCGCTGCCGATGCCGTCGCTGCCGCCGCCGTCGCTGTCGCCGCCGTCGCTGCCACCACCGTCGCTGCCGCCGCCGCCGTCGCTACCGCCGTCGCTGCCGCCGTCGCTGCCGCCGCCGCCGACGCCACTGCCGCCGCCGTCGCTGCCGGCGTCGCTGCTGCTGCTGCCGCTCCTGCAGCAGCTGCCACCGCCTCCGTCTCCACCACCGCTGCCGTCATCATCATCATCGTCACCACCACCATCATCATCATTGTTTAACATCTACTATTCCATGCTCATATGAGTTGAGTGGGATTTTCTATTTCTGAATGATGCTCTTCCTGTCACCAACGCTTATCTGTTTCCATCTAAGCTAATATTTCCCCATGACTAGACATGTTTCAGAAAATTGGAGAGAAAGGACACTGCTCACAACTATTGTGCAGTATCATGATAAGGAGACAGTAACATGCACATACAAACATGCTTACATATACATAAATGCATATACATATACATAAATATACACATGCACACACACACATACACACATATAAACAGACAGACAGACGGACAGACAAATAAATAGATACACTTATTTTAGTTTCCATCTACCAAATCCACTCACAAGGCTTTTGTTGGCCCTGAGCCAAGATACTTTGTAAAGGTGCCATGCAGTGGGATTGAACCTGAAAACATGTGGTTGTGCAGTAAACTTCTTACCACACAGCCATTCCTGTAACTATCCAATATCTAAAGGGTACTTTTCTTGCATGATGACTGACCACGTACACACTTCCTTGCAACTAATTGTAGGATCAACAACTTGTATGAATCCTTGGGCATGAGCTTGGGCTTGGGCTTGAAATATTACTTGCCACTCATACATACTGACACACAAAAACATACACACACACACACACACACACACACACACACACACACACACACACACACACACACACACACAGAATCATGTAGTTGTTCTACAAATACTTAATTATCTGAATGTGAAAAACACAAAAATCCTATCACAGACTGCAGCCCATTAATGTATAAATCCAGTTGAAAAAAACCCAAAAAAACCCTGCAATTCTTTTGTTTAGCAATAATTGATTATGTATAAATTTCAAATCTCAACAAATAAATGAAGTTTGCACACTTTTATTTTCTTAAACACCACTCCTAAACCTATTAAGAAACTTATTCATTCTAACTTCATCTTAATAGATATCTCTGCAAAATTTGCACACGAACTCTTTGAATGCAGATAAGTGATAACTCTTTGCTTGAATGGGCTGCAGACATTCATTTATAAATATGTGAGTCATTAATAGACTGTACAATGAAATTAGCTGAGTGGACTGTGCTGCACCCAGCTGAAATCTAAATATCAGTCCTGCAAGAAAGCTTCTACATTGCCATTTGATGTGTTAAAAGCAAGTCAGTGATGGAGCCTCTACATCAGGCATGGATAACCTTTGTCAAGAAGCAGGCCACATAAGACAAAACTCATCATCAAATGAGCTACACCACTAAAATAATTGTGGAAATTTCTTGTTAGGCATACCATTCAGAAAGTCCCATGGGCTACAGTTTGTCCACAAGTGCTCCATATGGTTGCTCAGCTTCCTGGAAATAACAACCAGATCTCTCTCAAATCACACGTTAAGGAAGGACATATTGGATACTGCAGTCATCACTGGAATGCTTTTGATCAAAAGCAACTTGGATCTTAATAACAACAATCTAAATAAGGTTATATAATGATGATGATGATGATGATGACGAGATGCATAAATTGATACATATACATTATATATATGTAGTATAGACATAACACATATACGTATACATATGCATGTATGTGTGTATTTGTGTGTATATCTATCTATCTATCTATCTATCTATCTATCTATCTATCTATCTATCTATCTATCTATCTATATATATATATATATATATATATGTACTTTCCGTATTCCCGAGCGTCATACTAATATATACTTTTGTTATTTACACCACCTGTCCTCATCTGTTGTTATTATTTGTATATTCTCCCATATATATATATGTATATATATATATATGTGTATATGCTTGCATGTATGTATGGACTCTCACTCAGAGTAAAAGGCAGACTGTATGACGCATGCGTACGAACAACCATGCTACATGGCAGTGAAACATGGGCTGTAACTGCTGAGGACATACGTAAGCTCGCAAGGAATGAAGCCAGTATGCGCCGTTGGATGTGTAATGTCAATGTGAATACCTGTCAGAGTGTAAGTATCTTGAGGGAAAAGCTGAACATTAGAAGCATCAGTTGTGGCGTGCAAGAGAGACGATTGCGCTGGTATGGACATGTGGTGAGAATGGAGGAGGATAGCTGCGTGAAAAAGTGCCACACCCTAACAGTTGAGGGAACCCGTGGAAGAGGTAGGCCCAGGAAGACCTGGGCTGAGGTGGTGAGGCAAGACCTTCGTACATTGGGCCTCACCGAGGCGATGACTACTGACCGAGACCTTTGGAAATGTGCTGTGCGTGAGAAGACCCGGCAAGCCAAGTAAGATCGTTGCCAGTGCCCCTGGACTGGTTCTTGTGCGGGTGGCACTTGAGATGCACCATTTTGAGCGTGGCCATTGCCAGTACCGCCTGACTGGCTCCCGTAGGATTTTCGAGCGAGATCGTTGCCAGTGCCCCTGGACTGGCTTGTGCGGGTGGCACATAAAAGACACCATTTCGAGCGTGGCCGTTTTCGTGCGGGTGACACGTAAAAGCACCCACTACACTCTCTGAGTGGTTGGCGTTAGGAAGGGCATCCAGCTGTAGAAACTCTGCCAAATCATACTGGAGCCTGGTGTTGCCATCCGGTTTCACCAGTCCTCAGTCAAATCATCCAACCCATGCTAGCATGGAAAGCGGACGTTAAACGATGATGATGATGATGATGATGATGATTATATATATATATATATATATATATATATATATATATATACACACACACACACACACACACACATACATATATACATTATATACTTATGCATTATGTGTATGCGTGTGCACTGAATATATGCATTGATTTCAGAAGATAAATGACTTATTAAAAATAGTCTATATTTTTGTACTAAATGAATGAATGAATGAACAAAGTCTTCTGTGGACAGACAACACACTCTTCTTTTCCACCTGAGAAAGAAATACAATAGATGAATTTTTTCCATTGAATATCCAATTGTACTTACAGATGGATGGTTAATTGTAGCATAGAGAAAGGAAGATGGAAATTTCCATAATTAATTGATTTTTAAATATGAAAATGTAAAAATCCTTGAACACTGGGTGAGTTGTCTAGTATAAATCTGTGAAGAATCTTGCAGAGCAATAATAATTGAAGCTCTTGAAAACTGAGTCCATTAATGCATGAATTCTCTTTTACTTCATGTCTAGCTTGCTTATTTATGTCGTTCCTAATCTTTTTCAGTTTTCTTCTCAGATGATATTCATTTTTATCAATGGTGATATTGAATTAGATCTACCTACCTATCTGTTTATCTTCTTCCATGCATATCTCTCTTTAGCCTTTATATTGAACATTTTGAGCTATTAAGGTAAATGTTACACAGCCTCTTGAATAATTTTCCAAGAATCTACACATTTTGAGTTATACCAATATTCAGATAACTTGTATCATAGCCAAACATTACAATGATTTTTCTCATTCCTTTGTAGCCTAATCTTTATCAAATCTTTTAAATGAAAACTTTTATTGTAAGCCAACATAGCATAGTGCCAAAAACTATTTTCCGATGCAAAGAATGCCTTAACAGAATTATATTTCTTATCTCTTGCTCCAAACTACTTCAATATACAATGCAGCACATTTCTATAGACCAGTTTTCCATTAGATATATCACTTAAGAATCACTGTTTTAGCATATAATCATACTTCAAGGAATTCAAAGTGAAGTGATACAGAAAATGATAAACAATGATTGGAACACATAGTTGGAAATTTGAAGATAATTGTATAATTGCAGCCCATTGGAACAAACTTGATGGAAATATTAGAAATATGTCTTGTATTAATATATTTAAGATTAATTCTTTGAGAATATTTATTAAATATCTTTTTAAAATGAAACCCAGTTAAGATCTTAAAGAAGAATTCAGGATTAAGAGACCATGGTAACTGTAATACACAAGTAACCTTTTCTCATTGAAGAAAATGAAGAGAACAGAGAACATTTCTTTCCTCATTATATAATAGTTTCTCTCATTCATAAAGAATCTACTTAGAATACAAGAGTTTCAAAAGTCAGATGGACATTCTCACCATCCTCTTCTTCATCATTGAACATGCTTGTTCCATGCTGGCATGGGCTGGACAGTTTGACAAGCGCTGGCAAATTAGAAAACTGTATAAAGTTCTACTGTATGCCTTGGTATGGTTTCTACGGCTGGATGCTCTTCTTAATGCCAGCCATTTTACAGGATGTAACCACTAAACAAAACAATTATGGACATAAAAAGAGGAAATATCATAAAAAATGCTATTTCTGGTGATTAGCAGAGTACAAATATTTGTAATTCTTAAAAAATTAAAGATGAGAATCCAAAAAGAAAAATATTGGAGATGCTGTATGAATGAAATAAGTTATGTGAAACTGAGCAGGCTAAATGGGTGTCATATTTTTAGCGTATGCCATTTTTTTCATTGTAACCTCTGATTTTATCAATGAAAGAATTAGAAACTAGATATATAGGTGCAGGCATAGCTGTGTGGAAATAAAGGTGCAAGTGTGAATGTGTGGCAAGAAGTTTACTTGCCAACTACATGGTTCTAGACTCAGTCTCTACATGGCACCTTAGGTAAGTGTCTTCTACTATAGCCTTGGGCTGACCAAATTCTTATGTCAGCTTTCTAACAAAAAATAAAAATTGTCAAATAATGGCACAAAATGAGCAGCTGTCAAAGTTTACCGTATACCTTACTACAAATTTCATACTTGATGACCTAATACCAAATTGGTAATGACCATCCTTGAAAAGGAGTGGGCTTCATCAATTTAAAAAATATTCCATAGCTATGTTGTATGTTTTGATACACTTGATTCCATCCAGAATTGAATGACTAAAGACCAATATTTTCAAGTGTCATCTAACTTATCTTTTTCCAAGATTCCATGTAGATATATAATAAACCAAAATACTCCACATACTTTCACCTGTCATTTATCATATCTAGTTGTGAGTTCAAATATACTATAAACATTCTACTGTCTTACAGTTTGTTTCCCATTGATCAACTTTACTTAGCTGTAAGAAATAGTTACCAACCTTAGGGTAAAAATAAATGACAGATTAGCATTGTAACCTTCTGCTTAACTCTGCAGAAACCAAATTTGAGCACCCAACTGTATTCATATACATCAGCAGTTTCTATGCATTTACCATCACAGACCATTATGGCAAACAAATAAATTTTAATGAGTCCTTTTTTAATAAAAAATACTTTAATTAAATAAAAATAGGGCATGCATGATGCTTGATACTTTTCTTGGGAAAACGTAAGTATAGTATATTCCTGAACATTGATTCCAGAAGTCTTATTTAAAATAGTCTATAATTTTGTATCAAATGAATAATTGAATGATACAACTGCTTTAGTTAGGAAAAAAAATGTGAACCACTGATCCATTAGTGCAAAGTTTTTATATAAATTCAAAGAGGATGAGGAACTTTCTAAGATCCAGTATTTTATTGTGCTATCAGGAGTTGGCAAAAGATTCTTTAAATAGTCATATTTTGCAAAGATATAGATGCAGATATTTTACAGCTGGCATTCAGTCTAACTGCGACATCATGATCTGACAACAGCATCTGTTTCTAGCTGGGTTGATGAAATAAATCCGCAGCACTGTGGTACAATAAATAAGAACTCTGACATCATGTAAATTAGACTGAAATTTTGGGATTGTAATATCAGCTAAAGGAGATTTTACAGATTTGTTTCCAATTTTCTATAATTGTATGATTGAAACTTGTAAAATTGGATGTTTATATATCTGAAAAATATGGAGCAACTAAATACTTGTTTTTCCTCATATAAAAAAAGGGAAATAGGTTGATAGAATTATTAGACATTCAGTCAAGACATTTTTATGTTGTCTATTCAAATTCTGTTGAAATTTTTTTTGCTTTCCATCCTTCAGGGTTTGATTAAATAAGGTACCAATCAGGTACTGGAGTTAATTTAATCCACTATACCTTTTTCTAAATTTATAGCATTGTATCAGTCAACCATGAAATAGGTGTGAAACTTGTATATCAAGTAAGCTGTCATTCAAGCTTACATACATCATCTAGGAATCAAGCATATGTGTATATATAAAAGTTACAGTGTCTCGGGTCAAAGAGAAAACCAACTGAAACATCGTGTTCGTAAAGATATAAAAGATTACATATCCTTTTATATACAACTTGTTTTTGTTTATTTGAAAAAAAATTATCTGCAATGCTGTTATACCTAAGGAATTTATTTTCCTGGGAACAGTTTCTGCTAAGTTAATATGTAAAACAAAAAGACAAAATAAGTTTATAAGGCACTGACAGAGTTGGTGACTTTTAAAAATGGTATGCAGGAGTATTAAGAGGAATTTTATACATACATACATACATACATACATACATACATACATACATATATATAGATAAGAAAATAAATGGAGTAACAACGATTAGAAGTTGATCATTGGTATTAATTATAGTTTAATTGTAGTTAAAAAAACATTTACAGCTGTTTCAGTTTGTTATTTTTGAAGTAAATTTGCATTTATCTCGCTCCATTTAACAAACATTGTCAGAATGATTTAGAGTTTATCGGAGGAAAATAGACAGGAGAAAAAAAGTAAAGGAAAAGAAAAAGGAAAAAGGAAAAAAGGAAAAAGTTCATTAAGTCTTTAAGCATTATATGTATGTATATATATATATATATATATATATATATATAAAATAGGGTTAGCTTTGGTCAAGAATATCTATGATATATATATATTCTAAGTAGAGTAGGCTCAGCAATATTATATTAGAAGAGGAGACAGACTAGAAGAAACTTTTGCTGGACCAGGATTTATGGTTTTACAATGCTGTTCGCAAATTGTGTTGAAGAAGGTTCAGCTGCTGCATTCTGGTAGTCTGTGAGATTATGTAAAGTCTACAGTGTTGTATGTTGTCTATTTGACTGAGGACTGGTGAAACCGGATGGCAACACCAGGCTCCAGTCTGATTTGGCAGAGTTTCTACAGCTGGATGCCCTTCCTAACGCCAACCACTCAGAGAGTGTAGTGGGTGCTTTTACGTGTCACCCGCACGAAAACGGCCACGCTCGAAATGGTGTCTTTTATGTGCCACCCGCACAAGCCAGTCCAGGGGCACTGGCAACGATCTCGCTCGAAAATCCTACAGGAGCCAGTCAGGCGGTACTGGCAACGGCCACGCTCAAAATGGTGCATCTCATGTGCCACCCGCACAAGAACCAGTCCAGGGGCACTGGCAACGATCTTACTTGGCTTGCCGGGTCTTCTCACGCACAGCACATTTCCAAAGGTCTCGGTCCGTAGTCATCGCCTCGGTGAGGCCCAATGTACGAAGGTCTTGCCTCACCACCTCAGCCCAGGTCTTCCTGGGCCTACCTCTTCCACGGGTTCCCTCAACTGTTAGGGTGTGGCACTTTTTCACGCAGCTATCCTCCTCCATTCTCACCACATGTCCATACCAGCGCAATCGTCTCTCTTGCACGCCACAACTGATGCTTCTAATGTTCAGCTTTTCTCTCAAGATACTTACACTCTGACAGGTATTCACATTGACATTACACATCCAACGGAGCATACTGGCTTCATTCCTTGCGAGCTTACGTATGTCCTCAGCAGTTACA